>NC_069499.1:1557306406-1557386406 GCF_027579735.1 Bombina bombina | reverse complement strand
GCTGGTATTGAGGTGAGATGTGGAGCAAAATTTAGCTTTTCGCTCACTTTTTTTGCGGTTAACGCTGGGTTTGTAAAAACCCGTAATACCAGCGCTGTCTGCAAGTGAGCGATGAGGGAAAACTGCTCGTTAGCACCGCACCCCTGTTAACGCAAAACTCGTAATCTAGGTGACTGTTTTTAAACATACCACATACTCCACAATGGACAAGCAAACCAAAAATAACACTCCCAGACCAGGAAGGAAAGCCACAGACAACCATGCTAACAAAACCTAGAACACCCTTCACACCCAAAACATCCAGATAACACCCAACTACGACAACTGGAGCAAATAACTGCTATTCACCCAAACCCAAAGCAGAAAAAACCCAGGCTCCTGAGTCTGTCGAGCCCTGACGTACACGTACATGGAAGACAAGGTCAATACACCCACATCCATAGGAATTTACCAGTGATACACATATCCACCCAAACCCTAAACCGACCAAACTAAATCTAAACCTTCCGCCTCCACGCAGCTAACCAAGCCGATCCCTGCATATGGCTATGCAAAGAGTTAAATGGCCAGCTAAACGGCCTGAAACAAAAATAACATGCTCCTGGCAGTAGATTTGAACCCTGATCCTTCTGCTCGCAACCTGATGTGCTACCCACTAAGCCCCACCAGAGCATAGCCAAAGGGATCCCAATACATATATATATATATATATATATATACACAACATAATAAACCCAAATCAGAACACAAAATGTACAGTCAACAATAAGACATATCCAATAAGCATAAGCCCATACAGCAACACAGCATCTCTTCCCAAAACTCTACATCCCCAAAGTACACAGGTGAAGTTGGACGCAAACGAAATTCTCAGCCTCCCACTTGCCAACACCACAAGCAAGCCACTGAGCTACCCTTATGAACAGCTATCCACTAGGACACATAACCAGACCATGCCAAATAAACCTAAAATTTAAACTCACCCAGCTCAACATTGCTCATGTGGCGAGAGGTCTCCAACCCATACATGAAATCAAACATTGGGAGCTGCCAACTGCTCCCTTGCTTAAACACACTACTGATGCCACCTCCTGGGCTCCCAACAAGCCACCCATACAATGAGCCTGAATCCCCACTCCTGACATCTGGAGAGCTCTATTAGTGAACCCCCGCAGCCATCCTGAATGTTCACCTCTGATACAACCCTTGCTCTCCTGACCCCTTCCAATGACATCAATTATGTTTGCTAGACTTCCAGCAACCTTCATTGCTGTAGCAGTGACCACTGTCTGATCTGCTGTGTTGCTCCAGAACTGCTGCATGTATCTCCCTGACCCTCTGACCACGCCCCTTAAAAAAAAACTTATCCTGTGGTGTATGATGCAATTCACATCCTCAGACACCTGACCCTGTACCCCCCTCCCAAC
This sequence comes from Bombina bombina, assembly GCF_027579735.1. NCBI lineage: Eukaryota > Metazoa > Chordata > Amphibia > Anura > Bombinatoridae > Bombina > Bombina bombina. The sequence goes on along the minus strand of NC_069499.1, from coordinate 1,557,384,979 downwards.
AACTCCCTTCAAGCTACCTGCACCTCCCTGCTGCAACCTCCCTTCTTCTCTATCTCCACAAATAATTGAACTATAGTGACATATGATCAGGAAAACATTCTATTTAAATATCTGTTTTTCAAATAAAATATGCAAATGGTCCCTAAAGAAAAAAACTGTGAAATAAGGAAATAGGGTAAGAATTTGATTTCCCATAATACATTAATATAGTGCTAGGAGGGACATGGGGATTTGACCTTTAAAGCATGACAGTCCCTGTAAAAGAGGGATAGTTGTTAGGTAAGTAAAAGGGTCGAAGATCTTCTTATTATATTTCTGTGTAAGATCAGCTGCTTTGTTAAAAAAAAAAAAGTTGATTCAGCAACTTTTATTTAGTTTTGCGCAGCTTCAATATTTATTACTATTATATGATTTTCTGCTTGGGAAAGGAAACCTGTGCATAATGATAATTAGCATGTAATGAAAACTAAACGTGATAAAGAATTTTAAATCTTGATCTCAAGCCTTATTACATTATGCAGAACATTGGGATAAACACTATAGTCTTCACTTTTCCCATGTGTGATTCAGGTTCATTCAAGGACCCTATGGAGAGAACAATATAAAATAAAATAAATAGAATGCCTACAGATTTTTAGATTTGTGTAGAAAAATGCAGTGTTAAAGGACAAAGGTCATTAAAGGGATAGTAAACACCAAAAATGTTATTGTTTAAAAAGATAGATAATCTCCCTTTATTTACCATTCCCTAGTTTTGCATAGCCAATACTGTTATATAAATATACTTTTTACCTCTGTAATTACCTTGTATCTAATCTTCTGTTGACTGCCTCCTTATCTCAGATCTTTTTTCTCAAATTTTTTTTTTTATTTGAGGCAATATATTACATATTACAATCGACAAATTCAAACTGTAAAGCTAAACAAGTTAGGTTACATTTTCTACATTACAGAGTAAACAGGTTTTCGCAAGATGCAGTTGTCTAGCCGGAAATGTCCGTTTAGATATATGCCTGATTTTCCTTATATAGGTGTACATGGCTTTCAGAACTAGTACATTTCGGTAACTGAGTATGGATTGTTTATGAACATAAAAAAGAGAGTCCATAATTCCGTTGTGGGATAAGTTGTTATTACCTGAGATTCTCTGTAAGCTGAAGTTACACATTTAAATTAGTACAGTGTTATCAGTAACAACAATAAGAAAGAAAAAAACCACTTCGCAACAACAGAAACATTTGCATCAACAATATTGGTATTTATATTTTGGAAGGGGGGGGGGGGGGAGAGAGGAAAAAAAATAAAAAAATAAACAGCTCTCAGAGTGAGGTTTTTGGGTGTGTGGAGAGGGAATTCCAAGTTTCCCAAATATCTGAATAAAGGTCCAATATTCCTCTGTTTATAGATACTGCTTACTCCATTTTCCTAATATATTCAACTTTTTCAGATATTTTATGTATCGTGGGGGCTACCTGTTGCTTCCAGTGCCTCGCTAATGATAATTTGGCCACCATCATGATATATATGTATCAATGCTTCTTCGCCTTTTGTGATTTTGGGGAGTTCTAGATGTAGTAGGCACATTTCTGGGCTACGTATCAATGGCAGTCCCATCCGTGTACATAAACCGAGTATCTCTCTCCAAAGGTGTTGTATGCATGGACATTCCCACCATATATGGATATCATCTCCCTTGTTCCCACAACCTCTCCAGCACAGGAATGAGTTAGTGTTAGAACCCCTATGGGGTCTATTAGGGACCCAATGCCATCTAATCAGTAGTTTGTAGTAGAGTTTGAACAATATGATGCAGGGTATATCAGACTTAGTTACTCTGATGGCTATTGGCCATTGTTTAGGATCTATATCACGTTCAAGGTCTCTTTCCCATGGTAAAACATTATGGGTTCTATGTAATGTTGAACAGTCTAAGAGGCATTGATAGTGTACTGTCAGTGATCTCTGTCCCTGCAATCCCGCCTTCCATCTAGTTTCCCATATAGTTAAGTCCCAAGGCGCTGTCGTAGCAAATCCCCAGCTACGTATCAGGGATCAGAAAAGCATAGTCTCAAAGTCTAGCTTAGGAAGAATAGTACATTTTGATTTCATTTCAGAATGTGTAGGCCAGCTGGATCCATTATGTAAATCTCCTATCATTCTGATATTTGTATTCTCCCATAGGGTGGGGTTTGACTCTAGAAGTCTTAAGGCTAGGCCTCTGATTCCCTGGATTGGAGAACGATGAGGAGCAACCTGTGAAAAATGTCTAAGTTTATGCCATAAATTTAAATATTCTTTTATCACTACATTATCTCTTTTATCACAGACAGTGCTGTGGAACCCAAATTAGGTCCAAAAGGTAAATATCATATGGTAATGATGCCTATTCTATCTCATACCATCTGGGCCGTTTACCAGAACCTCACCAGTTGAATATGTGTGTTAACATGGCCGCCTCGTAATAGTACTTCAAATTGGTTAGGCCTCTATCAATTGGTGACTGAAGGATAGTACGGAAGATGCGAGGGTGGGTATTAGCCCAGACATAGGTGTTTAGGAGGGATTGGCATTTATTAATTAGTGCTTTTGGTACTCTTAAGGGTAGCCATCTAAATAGATAGGTGAGCTTCGGAAGCAACATCATTTTGAAAGCAGAGATTCTCCCCATCCATGATATCTCTTTATATCTGGGGAGTGTAAGGTCATTTTTTAGGGTTTGTAATATGTGATTATGATTCAGCTCAATTACTTTTTTTGGATCATGCAAGAGTTGAACTTCCAAATGTTTGACTCCTTCTCTGTTTCATTTAAATGAGTATTGGTTCCGAAGGGATTTAATTTGAGCTTCAGAGAGATTCAGGGGTAAGCCTCTGTCTTCTCTAAATTAAGCTTGTAACATGAAAGAGTACCAAAAAAACAGAATAGGTCCAAGAGAGGGGGCAGGGAGGTGTTTGGGTCGGTGAGGAAGACCGTCAAGTCATAAGCAAAGAGACTCAATTTTTTTAATGTACCATGTATATACAGACCCTTCCATTGCTAAGTGGGAATGAGTCTGAGCAGAAGCCAAGTCTTCTTACTCTGGCCTTTGGGTTAGAGTATAATGCTCCAATCACTGTTTGAAATGCTTTAGGTATGCCCATTTTTCCCATGACAGCGTTCATATATTCCCACCGTACCCTGTCAAATGCTTTTTCAGCATCAAATGACAGGTTCACGAATGGGAGTCCTAGTTTATACGCCTCTGTGACTATGTTCAGAAGTCGTCTTGTACTATCTATACCCTGCCTATTTATAATAAAACTTGGTCTATGTGGATGATATCTGGCAATAATTATAAAGGCTAGGATATTTATGAGCTATATGGGGCGATAACTTGGGCATAGCTGGGGCTCTTTCCCTTCCTTTGGTATTGTAAGCTATTGGTATTGTAAGGATAGTGGCTTCTAGGTACTCTGGTGATAAAGAGCCTGTATCAAAGGCTTAAGTGAAAAGTCTCTGTAGATAAGGGGCTAAGATGTTGGCATAGGTTTTATAAAATAGGGGGGTATAACCATCCGGCGTGGGGCCTTGTGGAGTTTTAGTTGTTTAATCGCTGTTTTGATTTATTGGGTAGTAATGGGTTCAGATAAGTGAGTAATTTTATCGCTATCTAGTTTGGGGAGTTTTAGGTATTAAAGAAATCTAGAAATTACCGACCGATCTACCATCTCTGTATCTTCCTGATATTGTATAGGGAATTATAGTAGGTCCTAAATGCCTCTCCTATCTCTTTTGAGGAGTATACTACCTTATCTGCTACTTTTAATTTTTGGATTCGGGATGATTTGAGTCTGGCTCTTAATTTGTTTGCTAGTAGCCTATCAACCTGATTCCCTTGGTAATAATATAACTGTTTTAGTCTTAGTACATTGTTTTGAATTCTCTGTCTCTTTTTCGGTTATTTCCGTTCGTAGTTCACCAATACGGGTAGCTAAGGTACTATCTGGGTTGTATTTGTTTTTCATCTCCAGAGTCCTCAATTCCCCAAATAGTTGTGCCAAAGTCACCCCTCTGTCCCGTCTTAATTGGCCTGCCCTTTTTAATAGAGTCCCTCTCATATAAGCTTTCATTGAGGCCCATAGTATGTCATCGGCAACCTGTCCATTATCATTAAGTGTAAAGTATTCCTGGAGGTCTGTGGCAGTCTGTATTGTCCATTGTTTTTTTTATTAAATAGTCTGCTAATTGCCCAATCTAGAACCTCCACTCTGAGGAGAAAGGGGTATACTAATTGTAACCATATCATGGTCTGACCATGGGCACACTGTTTATCTCAGATCTTTTGACAGACTTGCTTTTCAGGCAATTAGTGCTAACTCTTAAATAATTTCACATGCATGAGCACAATGTTATCTATATGAAACACACAAACTAACGCCCTCTAGCTGTGAAAACCTGTCAAATGCATTCATATAAGAGGCGACCTTCAAGAGCTTAGAAATTAGCATATGATCCTACCTAGGTTTCGCTTTCAATTAAGAATAACAAGAGAACAAAGCAAATTTGATGATAAAAGTAAATAAGAAAGTTGTTTAAAATTACATGCCCTATCTGAATCATGAAAGTTTATTTTGGACTTTACTATCCCTTTAACACGTCATTTTAAGTTTCTCCTTGGCATCACTGATTTATTTTCTTAGAATTTCATCCTATAGAAACACACCTCATGTTTTCAGCATTACCATGAGATGTCACTTGCATTACTGTTTGAGCTTTCCATTCCTTTCTTGCTGTAACAACATTGAGTTTCCACCTGGCCCTATATAAGAAAGCTTAGGCCTCGCTACAGGACTTTTACATAAACTCTCTTTAGCTTGCAGATTCCACGTGCCTCCCCTTGTGTTCTGCATCCCCCCATGAAAAGACTGATTGTCATTAATCCCTGGAGTATAGTTCATGAACCTTAATGGCATTTAGTCCAAAAACTGCAAAAACAGCTTGTGAATATTTAACAGATAAAGAAAAAACAGATGATGGCGGTTTTATTGTGAAGCACTAGGATGTATATCAGGTTTATGCAGCAAACAGACAGAGCACGCAGTTCTGATGCGCAAACCCTCTTGTGAGTATTTCTGGCTAAGTGGAGTGGTGTTAGGTGCACACTACTGCTATGCTGGACTTTTCTAAACCCTGGGGATTATTTAACAGGATGATATAAGTGCACATTATAGACTCATTCGGTCAATATGTATTACAGCTGTAACGTTCTAATCTACAAGTACAGAGAGTTACCCCTACACAACCTACAGAGCTTATCATGAACGTTTGACCTTTGCAAAGGATTCTGGGGAATCATGCAGCACATGTACGCATGCCCGGATAATAGGGAGCCCTCCATTGTACCCTATGGCTCAGATCCAATAAACCTATGGATAGAAAACACTACTGGGAGCTAGCTGCTGCAGCTTTAGTGTTTTATAGATACTAAAACTTTACACTTGTTTTGTCAATATTTAAACAACTAATGACACTTAATACATCTACAAGTTATTCTCAGTCTAATCATTTAATGCATCATTCATATTTAGCATGTATTTAGTGTTTAATGTCCCTTTAAATTAACATTATAGTGTTTTTCTCATTTTGTCTGCTTTTAAATGTGCAATTATTTGAAGCCTACTGAAATATTTAAAGGGTTGTTAAAGCCAGAATTAAAGTTTCATGATTCAGACAGAGTTTATAATTTGAAAAGAAGTTTTCCAATGTACGTCTGTAATCAAACGTGCCTCATTTTCTTGTTATCCTTTGTTTAAACTTAGCTCCATTCCTTTAAATCATGCGTTAGGCTCAGGAGTGTGCACGTATCTTGAGTACTATCTCTTATAGCAGTCAGATCAGAATTTTACAACACGAAATGGATCAAGTGAACCATCAATGCAGATTTAAAGACATACTGACATCTAGTGGTCAAAGTGCAGAACTGGCACTCCACAAGTGCAAAATAAAATATAAATATTACGAATTAGCCACTTGCTTTCCAATCTCTCAGTACTTCCCACTCATAACATATATATATCATTAAAGCCACATTATACACTCAACTTTTCTTTGCATAAATATGTGCATTTTGTAGATGGTCCATTCATATAGCCCATACAGATATTTTTTTTTAAATGTATAGTTTTGCTTATTTTTAAATAACATTGATTTTCAGACTCCTAACCAAGCCCCCATAGTTTTAGAAGAATACTGACGTATACCTACTCCAGCTTGCTCCTGTTTGTGTAAATAGTCTTTTCATATGCAAAGGAAGGTGGGGGGGGTCTGAATATTTACCATTTTCAGTGGGTGTTCTAACTAATACGTTAACAGAGCTAAACTGGGAGTTTCTAAGTAAGTTTATAAACTGTTTTATACTGGATTTTTATATTAGTATCTGTACATATTATTCTTCATAGCAGAGTCTATTTCATGCAGTTAAATGAAAATTGGTGTACACTGCCCCTTTAACCTTCATTCTCCCCATAACACCTCGGTTTTGTCTTTTCCATTTCAGCCATTTCTACTTGGTAGTGTCTCCTCAACAGGCACAATGTGACTGCAGGATTGTTGCAGATGCCACTGCTGTGTGGATGGTAACCTATTGTTGACATTTTTGATGCAGCCTAACCCCTAACCCATATCTATAACCCTAATCTTAACCCCTATACCTACCCCTTATTCCAATATGTAACTGAAATCCTAAGTTTAATCTCTAATCCTTATACTAACCTCAGTCACTAATTCAAATCTCTAACCACAATCAGTCCCTAAACCCAGAAAATATTAATTTATTTCTATAGTCAAATTTGTTTGTTTTTTTATCTTGGTTTTCTTTGATGTAGAGTACAACTAGGATAGGCTGATAGGTGCTTAAAGGGATAGAAAAGTCAAAATTAAACTTTATTTTACAGGTAACTTTCAATTTATTTTAACCATGTACAATAACTATTAAATAGTTATTAACTATTTAATAGCTTACCTAGCTAAAATAAAGAGAAATGTACCTGTGAAATAAATCCTAACCTAAGTTACAATTACACCTGACACTACACTATAATAAATTATTCCTATTTAAAAATAAATACTTACCTGTAAAATAAACCCTAAGATAGCTACAATATAATTAATAATTATATTATAGCTATCTTAGGATTTATATTTATTTTACAGGTAACTTTGTATTTATTTTAGCTAGTTAGAATAGTTATTAAATAGTTATTAACTATTTAATAACTACCTAGCTAAAAGAAATACAAAATTACCTGTAAAATAAATCCTAACCTAAGTTACAATTAAACCTAATACTACACTATCATTAAATTAACTAAATAAACTACCTACAAATAACTACAATTAAATACAATTACATAAACTAACTAAAGTACAAAAAATAAAAAAATCTAAGTTTCAAAAAATAAAAAATTAAGTTACAAACATGTTAAAAATATTACAACAATTTTAAGCTACTTACACCTAATCTAAGCCCCCTAATAAAATAACAAACCCCCCCAAAATAAAAAAAATCCCTACCCTATTCTAAATTAAATAAATTTCAAAGCTCTTTTACCTTACCAGCCCTTAAAAGGGCCATTTGTGGGGGCATGCCCCAAAAAGTTCAGCTCTTTTGCCTGTAAAAGAAAAATACAACCCCCCCCAACATTAAAACCCACCACCCACATACCCCTAATCTAACCCAAACCCCCCTTACAAAAACCTAACACTAATCCCCTGAAGATCATCCTACCTTGAGTCGTCTTCACTCAGCCGAGCCACCGATGGAACTGAAGAGGACATCCGGAGCGGAAGAAGTTAATCCTCCAAGCGGCGCTGAAGAAATCTTCCATCCGATGAAGTCATCATCCAGGCGGCGCTGAAGAAGTCTTCGATCCAGCCGATGTCATCTTCAAAGAGGCGCTGAAGAGGTCTTCTATCCGGGCGAAGTCATCTTCCAAGCCGGGTCTTGAATCTTCCTTCCGCCGACGCGGAACCACCTTCTTCACCGACGGACTACGACGAATGACGGCTCCTTTAAGGGACGTCATCCAAGATGGCGTCCCCTCAATTCCGATTGGCTGATAGGATTCTATCAGCCAATCGGAATTAAGGTAGGAAAAATCTGATTGGCTGATGGAATCAGCCAATCAGATTGAGCTCGCATTCTATTGGCTGTTCCGATCAGCCAATAGAATGCGAGCTCAATCTGATTGGCTGATTGGATCAGCCAATCGGATCGAACTTGAATATGATTGGCTGATTCCATCAGCCAATCAGATTTTCCTACCTTAATTCCGATTGGCTGATAGAATCCTATCAGCCAATCGGAATTGAGGGGACGCCATCTTGGATGACGTCCCTTAAAGGAGCCGTCATTCGTCGTAGTCCGTCGGTGAAGAAGGTGGTTCCGCGTCGGCGTTTTGTGGTGAGGCTAAAAAGCCATCTGAGAGCAGAAGTTATGAGTTTTATACAACAAAACTGTTACAGAAAACTCATAACTAAAGTGCTAAAAAGTACACTAACACCCATAAACTACCTATTAACCCCTAAACCGAGGCCCTCCCGCATCGCCAACACTCTTAAAGTTATTAACCCCCAATCTGCTGCTCCCGACATCGCTGCCACTAATAAAATTTAAAAACCCTATTCCGCCGCTTCCCAACATCATCACCACTATACAAAAGTTATTAACCCCTACTTCCCCGCACCTCAACATCACCCACACTATAATAAAGATATTAACCCCTATTCCGCCGCTCCCCAACATCACCGCCACTAAATAAAGTTATTAACCCCTAAACCTGTGGCCTCCCACATCACCGCCACTAAATAAACCTATTAACCCCTAAACCGGCAGCCCCCCACATTGCAAAAAAATTTATTAAACTATTAACCCCTAAACCTAACAACCCCCCAACTTTAAATAAAAATTACAAGATCCCTATCTTAAAATAAATAAAAACTTCCCTGGCAAATTAAAAAATTTAATTAAAAATATAAATTAAACTAACATTACTATTATACTAAAATTAAAATGACTATCAATTAAATAAATTAAAAACCTAACACTACTATAAAAAATAAATCTACAGTTACAAAAAATTAAAAATACTAAATTACAAAAAATAAAAAACCTAACACTAACCCTGATGATCCACTTACAGTTTTTGAAGTCAGGACATCCATCCTCATCCAGGCGGCTAGAAGTCTTCATCCAGGCAGCGAGGTCTTCATTCATCCAGGTGGCGTCTTCTATCTTCATCCAGGTGGCGTCTTCTATCTTCATCCCGGTGGAGCGGAGCAGCTCCATCCTGAAGCCATCCGGTGTGGAGCATCCTCTTCATACGGTCGCCGCCGTATGCTGAATCTTCAATGCAAGGGAGCCTTTTCATAATGGCGTCCGTTGCATTCCTATTGGCTGATTTCAGAGGCGTAACTAGAAACCACAGGGCCCAGGTGCAAGAATTTAAGAAGGGTTTACAGTGACCACATACTGACCACTGCATCACTATATACAGTGGGGACATGAAGGCCACTGCAGCATTATACAGTGACCACATATTGACCAATTCATCACTATACACAGCGGCCACATGTCCCCCATTGGCTGACCACTGCAACACTATAACCCAGTGACCACATTCTGACAACTAAATGGAACACTGCATTAAGCTTTCATCGTGTACCATACAACACTAACTGTCACCATGCACATTCACTGAATGCCATTGCCCTGTGTGCCATGATGCTACAACCAGTGATCTGCAGGTATGCCCCTGTATGTCATGCTGCAACTGCAATAGTCACTGTGCTATAACCAACGCTCTCCATATGTACCCTGTGTGATATACTACAACCAGTGCCCATCACAGTCTGTGTGTCCCCTTTACCATCCTGTCCCTACCAATGTTTACAACCAATGGTCTCTATGAGGTTATTGTGTACCCTTTGTGCCATGCTGCAACCTGTGGTCACCACCATGTGGTCACTGTGTACATACCCAGTGGTGTTACTGGTAGCTACAACTTACCAGTGGTAGCTACCAGTAACACCACTGGGTATGTACACAGTGGTAGCTACCAGTAACACCACTGGGTATGTACACAGTGGTAGCTACCAGTAACACCACTGGGTATGTACACAGTGGTAGCTACCAGTAACACCACTGGGTATGTACACAGTGACCACATGGTGGTGACCACAGGTTGCAGCATGGCACAAAGGGTACACAATTACCTCATAGAGACCATTGGTTGTAACATTGGTTGGGACAGGATGGTAAAGGGGACACACAGACTGTGATGGGCACTAGTTGTAGTATATCACACAGGGTACATATGGAGAGAATTGGTTATAGCACAGTGACTATTGCAGTTGCAGCATGACATACAGGGGCATACCTGCAGAATGATCACTGGTTGTAGCATCATGGCACACAGGGCAATGGCATTCAGTGACAGCTAGTGTTGTATGGTACACGATGAAAGCTAGATGGGACAAACCACAAACTAACAGCTTCCTGATGCATTTGAATGAATAAGATAATACACCAGACTGGTTCAAATCATTTCCTCACTGAGATTTATATTATAGTAGTACTAGGTTACATACATGATATTATTCTCTTTATTTGTAGCAGCCAAGCCAAGTGATTAATAATATATTATACAGCTTTTGTAGTATATTAGGCGTAGGCGCTAAGCACACCATCCGTGACCGGCCCCCCCTAAATCTGACTGACTCTGCTCACCGTGGAGTGACCTGACCGGCATGCCCCAGTGTATATATGTATTTATATGTGTATTTATGTATTTACAGACATATATACACATATAAACACATAATTTCATGTGTACACATATATAGACATATACTGTATATATATATATACAGGGAGTGCAGAATTATTAGGCAAGTTGTATTTTTGAGGATTAATTTTATTATTGAACAACAACCATGTTCTCAATGAACCCAAAAAACTCATTAATATCAAAGCTGAATAGTTTTGGAAGTAGTTTTTAGTTTGTTTTTAGTTATAGCTATTTTAGGGGGATATCTGTGTGTGCAGGTGACTATTACTGTGCATAATTATTAGGCAACTTAACAAAAAACAAATATATACCCATTTCAATTATTTATTTTTACCAGTGAAACCAATATAACATCTCAACATTCACAAATATAGATTTCTGACATTCAAAAACAAAACAAAAACAAATCAGTGACCAATATAGCCACCTTTCTTTGCAAGGACACTCAAAAGCCTGCCATCCATGGATTCTGTCAGTGTTTTGATCTGTTCACCATCAACATTGCGTGCAGCAGCAACCACAGCCTCCCAGACACTGTTCAGAGAGGTGTACTGTTTTCCCTCCTTGTAAATCTCACATTTGATGATGGACCACAGGTTCTCAATGGGGTTCAGATCAGGTGAACAAGGAGGCCATGTCATTAGATTTTCTTCTTTTATACCCTTTCTTGCCAGCCACGCTGTGGAGTACTTGGACGCGTGTGATGGAGCATTGTCCTGCATGAAAATCATGTTTTTCTTGAAGGATGCAGACTTCTTACTGTACCACTGCTTGAAGAAGGTGTCTTCCAGAAACTGGCAGTAGGACTGGGAGTTGAGCTTGACTCCATCCTCAACCCGAAAAGGCCCCACAAGCTCATCTTTGATGATACCAGCCCAAACCAGTACTCCACCTCCACCTTGCTGGTGTCTGATTCGGACTGGAGCTCTCTGCCCTTTACCAATCCAGCCACGGGCCCATCCATCTGGCCCATCAAGACTCACTCTCATTTCATCAGTCCATAAAACCTTAGAAAAATCAGTCTTGAGATATTTCTTGGCCCAGTCTTGACGTTTCAGCTTGTGTGTCTTGTTCAGTGGTGGTCGTCTTTCAGCCTTTCTTACCTTGGCCATGTCTCTGAGTATTGCACACCTTGTGCTTTTGGGCACTCCAGTGATGTTGCAGCTCTGAAATATGGCCAAACTGGTGGCAAGTGGCATCTTGGCAGCTGCACGCTTGACTTTTCTCAGTTCATGGGCAGTTATTTTGCGCCTTGGTTTTTCCACACGCTTCTTGCGACCCTGTTGACTATTTTGAATGAAACGCTTGATTGTTCGATGATCACGCTTCAGAAGCTTTGCAATTTTAAGAGTGCTGCATCCCTCTGCAAGATATCTCAATATTTTTTACTTTTCTGAGCCTGTCAAGTCCTTCTTTTGACCCATTTTGCCAAAGGAAATGATGTTGCCTAAGAATTATGCACACCTGATATAGGGTGTTGATGTCATTAGACCACACCCCTTCTCATTACAGAGATGCACATCACCTAATATGCTTAATTGGTAGTAGGCTTTCGAGCCTATACAGCTTGGAGTAAGACAACATGCATAAAGAGGATGATGTTGTCAAAATACTCATTTGCCTAATAATTCTGCACTCCCTGTATATATATATATATATATATATATATATATATATATATATATATATATATATATATATATATATATAGTGCATTGGAGCCCTTTGCAGTCAAGTAGCTCAAAACATGTAACAGCATATTTATGCAATATTCATATTTAATGAAGTGTTTAACTGTGTATGTACTGTAAATATTCCAGATTCCAATGTTCTTCACATAGGGGAATGTATTCTAAGTATTTTTAAATAGATATTCATATATATATATACACACACAAACACATATAAATACACTGTGAGGCCTACTTATCAAGCCGTCAACTATGCTGCATTCGCCGGCACCAATACGCTCACCTAACATCGCGGCCGCGGACCTGAATGCGCTCTCCTTCTTTATCAAAAAAGCTGTCAAAAAGCTGCACACCAAGTACGGGGTGAATGAGCAGCGGACTGGTGAATGAGCAGCGGACTGTTGTTAACTAAACAGTCATCGATCTTGCTGCTATCAGCCAATCGGAATTAAGGTTGAAAAAATCCTATTGGCTGATGCAATCAGTCAATAGGATTGAACTTCAATATTATTGGCTGATCCAATCACCCAATAGGATTGAGCTCGCATTCTATTGGCTGTTCCAATCATCCTTTGTTGGGTGAAGGTTCCGGTGAGAGGAGCCTGCTGTATGTGGAGCTGGTGAGGGCTCACGGAGAGCGCGCTGTTTGAACAACCCATAAGAGGGTTGCTTGAAGCTTGGAACTTGGTGTGCTACTAGCATGAACAAAAACCCGGCGCGGAACCACAACTTTAGGCATTATTGCCCACCTGCCCGGGCACTCCTGAGCACCTGAAAGCTCTATGTGTTTGAATCAGATAGTGCCTTTACCCTAACCAGGGAGCGGAAAACGAGCCGGACTGTATGTCAGAGAGCCATACTGATAGAGGCAATTCTATCTGATCGGTACCACGGAAGGAGCAAAACACTGGGTTAAGAGGAGCCTGGACAGCAGACCACAGTAATTTATAAACGGAGAAGTCTACACCCCAACAGTATACGAGACGGTGTAGACGCCCTTAACCCACTGTACCCACAGGCTGGGAAGCAGACAGCGGGAAATCTGTTCAACCTGGCGATATACTTGTTAGGCGGTGAAGACGCCACAATGTACCCATACGCTGGGAAGTCAAGGAATCCTAGGCCTTAAGTCCGTACAAAAAAAACCCTGCAAGTATATGGGGCTAATCAAATCCCTGTTGGGGTGAACAGTTTTACTGTGGGATGTATATTAGAATACCATTTAACACCACAAAATAATATCAGTACTTTCATAATTATCTGAATATCCTATAAGTGAAGATAATTTCCTTATGGGGACTTTATAGAACAAAAAGGGGAAAAGGGACTGTTTAACTGCTTAACTGTTGACATCCCCTTAAAGCTTTCATTCTATCTGTTACCCAAGAAATGTACTTTTATACTGGGACTAGATTCTCGCTTACAAGGCTGAATTTAAAACACTGGAAATTGAACTCTTTACATTTTTTTCATTTTGGAACTGTACTCACTCTTTCCAGGACCTTATTGCTAAGTCACATTATTATGCTTGAAAGACTCTATTATATCATTTTGGCTACAAGAGCTGATCTGAGGCAAAAAAGAAAATATATACTGGAGTTTGGCTATGCTATTCTTGCCTAGAAATCTGTAGCTCATATAGGTTGGAAACTTTTAAAGCATAAACCATGAAAAGTTTAAGAATGTAAACCTTTAAAACTGAAATGATTCAGATTTTTCTTTCTTTCCTCTCCTTTCTATAAACCTTTACGTTTGCAGTGTGTTATAACCATACCAGATTAGAAGGCTAAGGTCTCTGCTGGATAAAACATATAAATGGTTTTGCTCAGGTTAAAAAGAAATCTAAGGTGATCATCCTAAAATTGAAGGGGTTTAGAAACCTTACTTCATTGGCTATACAATTTTGGCTTCACATTATTTGTTTCAGTGATATTATAAGCAATATATATAAATATAAATGGGATAAAGGTTTGTTTGTTATAAAAACCCTCTATAAGAAGGGTTAATCTGCAGCCATTTGAGAACTGAAAAGCATGTCTTTTATCTCTCTATTTTCTCTTATAATAACACTGTTGTTTTCCATGCATATATACTGTATCTCTATAGTATTCTACTGATCACAGAACAGTTTTGGGCAAGGTATACCATTGACTATTCTTTATTTGATATATGTATAGCACCTTAAACGGACAATTTCCCTGAGTAAACTCCTTGACCATCTTAAAATCAAAGTTATAAAAGAAAGGGGGAAAAAGTGGGGGGGGAATAAAAAAGGGGAAGGGAAGAGAAAAGGAAAAGGACATTAGGCCTAGACAATGAAAGTATGCATTAGGTCACTCCGTCTATCATTGCATGGGATAAGGGTCTTGTTGTTAGAAACCCCCCTATTAGAGGGACTTAATTGCACCTACTGAAAAACTAAAAATAGTATTAATTCATTCTTTTTTTGCCGTCACGATATTATTATAGTATTTTACGTATAGTCATTATATTTTTCCACTAAGTATTTTTCCTGTAGAACGACACTTGATTAAGACACATTAAGATTTATTTCTTTTATTTTTTATTTTTTTTGCGCACGGTGTCCTTAAATGGACAAATTTCTTACACACACATCACTTAAAACACCAACAATGGCCCCGAAACCCAGGGATAAGAAAACTAATACTGGCAGGATCTCAGACACAAATATAGTAAGAGTAGAGGATACATGTATTAAAGGTATAGTCTAGGCCAAAATAAACTTTCATGATTCAGATAGAGCATGTAATATTAAACAATTTTCCAGTTTACTTTTATCACCAATTTTGCTTTGTTCCCTTGGTATTCTTAGTTGAAAGTTTAACCTAGGAAGTTCATATGCTAATTTCTTAGACCTTGAAGGCCACCTCTTTTCAGAATGCATTTTAGCAGTTTTTCATCACTAGAGGGTGTTAGTTCACGTGTTTCATATAGATAACACTGTGCTCGTGCACGTGAAGTTATCTGGGAGCAGGCACTGATTGGCTAAACTGCAAGTCAAAAGAACTGAAATAAAGGGGCAGTTTGCAGAGGCTTAAATACAAGATAATCACAGAGGTTAAAAGTATATTAATATAACTGTGTTGGTTATGCAAAACTGGGGAATGGGTAATAAAGGGATTATCTATCTTTTAAAACAATAAAAATTCTGGTGTAGACTGTCCCTTTAACACTACTAATAATCAATATTTACTTTAACAAATAGCAGCTCTAATGATGCCCCAATTAGATGGGATTAGGAACGAAATCTCAAATTTAACCACTGAAATCAGAATATTCTCATCTAGACTAACAGAAGCAGAAACACGGATTTCAAATCTTGAAGATCAACTACATACTATGAATATTAACACAACAGCACTGGAGAAACAGGTAGCTGCACTGAGTGCAAAAACAGAGGACCTAGAAGCTAGGTGCAGACGAAATAATCTAAAAGTAATTGGGCTACCAGAAACAACTAAATATAATGATCTTATACATTTTGCCTCAGTCCAGCTACCTCAAACTCTAGGTCTAGGGGACCTTGTACCTATGATAGTAGAGAGAGCCCATCGGATGGGCCCTTCTAGGAAAGATGCAGAGATCAATAGTAAAGGACGCCCCTTAATTATTAAATACCTGAATTTCCAGGATAAAGTCCAAATCTTTAGGAATTATCGTAAGATGAACAAGTGCATTATTGATCAACATAAGGTTCTACTCTTCCCAGACTATTCAGCAGAAACAGCTAGTAAAATGAAGGAAATGGCTCCTTACGGCACTCGTCTCATCAATGCAAACTATAATGCCAAACTACTCTACCCCGCTCCTTCTCCAAATAGATGGTCTAGTAAAAGTTGCAAACAATACTAGTGAGGCTCGGCTGATACTAAAAAAATTAAGGTTGGAGTAAATGGCTGGGATAAAGGAATTAAGATAAGAAATATAGCTCAACCATAAAAATGATGGTGCATAGGAATAAAATTTTGTTATTAAAGATTTTTTTCCTCCTCCCTTTTTCCCCCATTCACTAGACAGAACTTAAACAATACTATGAAGGGAAATAGGGTGATTGGCCCCCTTTTCCTTTGAAATGGGAACTAATAACTTGAATATTCTATCATGGAACGTAGGGGGGATTACTTCACCGAAAAAGCTGAAAAGGATATTAAAACATCTTAATAAGTTTAGGCCCCAGATAGCTATCCTACAGGAAACTCATTTACAACCTATAGAAATTACTAAACTTAAAACTTCATGGGTTGGGGAAGCTGTCGCTACTCCTTATTGTGGATGGAAGAAGGATGTTTGTATATTATTCCACAAAAAATTGAGCTATAAGATTATCTCTTACAATATTGATCCACAGGCTAGATATTTAATTTTAGAGGTGGACATCCAGGGACTAAAACTTGTCTTATGTAACGTTTATGGCCCAAATAAATCTGACCCATCTTTTTGGGAAAAAAGAAAATCTAATGCATTTTAATGGGGAAAAAATTATAATTGCAGGAGACTTTAATATGGCCCCAATTCCAAGCCTAGATAGATTCTCAAAAAAAATCAAAACCACTACAATCCAGGAGGAATAATAATTTCAGGCTTTTAACACAGGATTTAAAATTACATGATGTATGGCGTCTTCATAATCCTGACATAAAAACGTACACATGTGAATCTAAAACCTATCTTACATTTTCCCGAATAGATCTGTGAAAATCTTTTAGGCAATTCTGTGAAAACAGAAATCAAAGAAATTCTCATTTCAGACCACGCAATTATCTCTTTACAGTTACAATTTAAGCTGCCGAAAACTCCAAGCTTTTCTAGTTTCTCCTTTCCTAGGTACTTAACAGACAATATTCACTTTAATAATTGGATGAAAGAAAAATGGAAAGAATTTTCTTATAATAATAGGGAGGCCATTAATAAACCAGAATTTTTCTGGGAAACCTTTAAAGCTTTTATTAGAGGAGAAATAGTGGCTTATCTATGCAAATGGAAAAAAATATATAGACAAAGAGATGTACAGTTGGCAAACCAAGTGAAAAATAGTTATGGAAAATATACTACAACTCCAACAAAAAATAACTGGGAGAAGTATCAAAGAAGTAGACAGGAGAGAGAAATTTTTGTAAAACAGAAAGATATTCAAGAAGATAAAAAACAGAAATTTAAATTTAGGACATATTATGGTAGATCAGCAAAATTCCTATCTATATTAATTAAAAATAACACAGATTACAACACCATTCCTGTACTTAGAGAAAAGGGCCAAAGAATCTATGATCAAAAATTAATAAAAGAGGCTTTTCTTAGGTATTATAAAAAATCTATATGAAACAGGAGATAAATCAACAAAATAAAGAAAAGTTCTGGCATATCTTCAATATCCCTAGACTCAAACCAGAAGAACTTCTAGTAATAAATTAACCTAGTACATTAGAAGAAGTGGTAGCTCATATTCAAATAGCTAAAGGAAATAAATCACCTGGACCTGATTTCATTCCAGCAGAATTCTATAACTGTTTAAAAGATGAGGTTTCTCCTATCTTAGTAAATTTATACAATCAATATTTTATTGAGAATAAAATGGATTCGACTAATTTTACAGCCTCAACAATATCATTAGTTCTCAAAAAAGGTAAAGACCCTGAGGAAATAAGCTCTTATAGACCAATTGTGTTACTTAATAACGATTACAAAATCTTTATGGCTATCCTAGCAAACAGACTAAAAAAAATTCTAGGGACTTTAATCCATGAGGATCAAGTTGGATTCATGAAAGGTAAAAACATCTCTAAAATAATCCGACGAACCCTTACAATTCTGGAATACTACTGGAATGAAAATAGTGAAGACAGAAACTTTAATAAATCAGATCTAGTGATACTCTCAGTAGATGCCGAAAAGGCCTTTGATGTAATCAACTGGGACCATTTGACTATGTCACTGGAAAATTTTGGATTTCAGGGCAACTTCTTTAATTTGATCCAGTTATTCTATTGATCCCCTCTTTCTAATCTGAAAATAAATAATTATCTCACTGAAAGCTTTACCCTGGAAAGGGGGACTCGCCAGGGATGTCCATTATCCCCTTTTTTATTTAACTTGTCACTAGAGCCGTTGGCAATTCTCTTGCGCCAAGGGATGCTAGGCATTACTATCAGTGATACTAAAACTGTCCTAACCCTATTTGCAGATGACTTGCTCCTATTCTTAAGCAAAACAGAATCTTCTATCAGACAATTTTTAAGTCTGATAGAATTATATGGATCATTTACCGGTTATAAAATTAACGCAGATAAATCAGAACTTTTATAGATAAAGCACCCAATCAAAAACAATTACCAGGTACCTTTTAGAGTAGTAGATTCTATTAATTATCTAGGAATTAAACTCAGCAGAGACCCAGACAACTGGTACCATCTGAACTTTACTCCTTTACTTTCAAAAATAGATGAAGATCTTAAAAGATGGTCCCAACTGCCAATTTCCCTCTCCGCTCGTATATCCTTAATTAAAACCATTCTATTCCCCAAAATTTTATATTTGCTACAGAACCTTCCATGTTTGATAACACGTAAATGTATCTATAAATTTAATAGTACTACAGCCAAATTTATATGGCAAAATAAAAATAAAAAAATTAGAATGTCGGCTGTAAAACTAAGTGTGCATAAATTGGCAGGAGGATTAGCTCTACCAAATCTAAAATTTTACAACTTAGCCGCTTTGGTAAAAATTGTACTAGATTGGATAACTGGCAAGGAATATGTCACTAATCTACAACTGGATACTAATTTTGTGACACCATTTTCCTTGAAAGCCATTATCCACTGCATAAATATGAAAAAATTGAAACACCTTCTAAAAATGCATATATTTAAAAGTCCACTCTTAGCCTGGCAGAGATATACAAAAGAAATTCAGGTGGACTACAGAGTATCCAAATATCTCCCAATAATGGGTAATCCTGAATTTCTTCCGGGAATTTCCTCTCTCGTATTTGAAGATTGGAAAAGTAAAGGCCTCATAAACTTAATTCAAATAAAAGAAGAAAATGCTGAAACAATAAAATCATTCGACAAACTTAAACAAGAATATAATCTGCACAAACACAGTTTTTTTGCCTATTTACAGTTAAGACATTTCTTTCACCAACACATATGTAAATGCGGCCCCAACTGGGATTTGGGCAATTTAGCCCTGGCAATAAATCTTTACAATCAAGGATCATACTCTATTACCTTCTTGTATAATACACTAATTAAGAACCTAGGCATAACACATTTAAATCGGCTACAGATTAAATGGACAAGAGACTTTACACCCATAACATCGGATGAATTAGGGAAAAGCCTGGAAATAGGTAATAGATCCACTATAATAGAATCCTGGAAAGAATCCAATTGTAAAATTATAAATAGAATATATATAACACCAGCACAAATAGGTAAATGGACGCCAACTAAAGCTATATTTTGTATGAGATGTAACAATCCTGAAGCAGATCTTATCCACGCTTTTTGGAACTGTCCAAAAATCAGGCAATTTGGGGGGAAAATCAATTACTGGTTAAATAGGGCATCAGAAAGAAACCTTGATCTGGACTCCAGACTTGTCTTTTTCCTTTGCACTCCGGATAGACATACAAATTTTAAACTGATAAATTCAGCGATATTATTAGGAAGGAAATTAATATTGGCAAACTGGAAAGCTAAATGTGCTCCCTCTCTTTCTATATTTATTAGAGATATAAAAGATCTTATTATTATTGAGCAGTATTTGCTCTTTCCCAGTATTGAGAAGACCTTAAACAATTACTTTGGAAAATGGTTAGGACCAATAAAAACCTTTCCACTAGAGGAACACCTACAACTAATAAAACCTATAAAGAATCTAAGTGTATTCGAAGATCTGATACAAAATAAAATTCTTCCAGAGAGCTGGAAACATTAATGAATGGGGGAGATGGAGGAGATTTAGAGAATGATTAAATCTTAATTTTAAATTTTTATTTTTTTTTAATTTTTTTTTGTGTGTTTGTTTGTTTGGTTGGTTTGCTTCAATTTTTTTATAGTAAAAAGGAAAACACATAACAATATGAAACAGTGAAAATTGTTATAATTTAATTCATGAATTTGTATCTTTCAATATAGTCCTGCAAGGTGAAATTTGATGAATATCATATAATCTTCATTTCTGTTTTGTTATGGAATAAAAAATAATAATAAAAAAATATCATCAAGGTAGACAATAACACATAAATCCAATAAATCTCTAAAAATGTCGTTTATAAATGATGGACAGGTAGAAACTGCATGTTCATGGCTTGCACAATATAAACATAAATTAGAGAGTCTCTTCTTGTTTTCTCTTCTTCAGTTAGGGGTCATTTTACAGTTCCAATGTCCATGGGGACTACTGAACTTGAAGTTTTGTTGAGACTAGGGTATGGGTTTCTTCTTGGTATATATTCAGAGTGTGACTTTTCAGCTTTCCGTTCATGGTATCTGCCGTCTATTGCTATGCAAATCGTTATTAATGCTTCCAGGGTATCTGTCATTTCAATGTGGGAAAGTTCATCCTTGAGGACATCAGACAACCCTATACGGAACAGTTTTTTAGACTTAATGGATTCCATCCACTGATCTTCACACCCCAAGACTTCTACAAGCTTTTCATAAACGCTACCCTCATAAACCGCATGATTCAATCCTCAGAGAGGATTCCTTGAGGGCGTGATTCTGTCATAATTCTACTCTACACCTTTAAAGGGACAGTTCACCCAAAAACTTTCTCCCCTTTAAATTATTCCCAATGATCCTTTTTACCTGCTAGAGTGTATTAAATTGGTTGCAAGTAGCTCCTTTACTCATATTTCAGGATTTGAAATAGCTGATTTAGCTTGTGGTTTCCCAACCTATACCGAAAGTTTTGATACTGGCGTATATGCTATTGACAAGCCTAAGTAAACACAGCCAGCAGAAGAGATTACACCCTCAGTTGGGGCATGATAGTTAAGTAATAAAATGATAATTTTCTATTGTTCTCTCTATGTATTGAGCTTTGGTGTTCCAGACAAATATAAGATAAGGAAGCAAGTCTGTGTACATGAAAGTGATAACATAATGAGATCTGATATTACCTGAAGCTCAACCCATTGTAATAGGCTGTGGTTTCAAAGCACACAACCAGCTACTTCAGATACACAAATAAACCCGAAAATGCAATTTCTCAAATATTTTATACTCTGCAGTTGGTATAACAAGTCATTTAAAATACATTTATGGAAAAACTATTTTACAGTGTACTGTCCCTTTAAGTAAAACTCCTGCTTCAGATTACCTGCCTATATCACCTGTGTCTCTCCAGTAACCATTGCTTGATTATTAGCAAGTTACCTCTTGGTTACTACGTATGTCTTGTCTTCTAATCCAGCTCATTTAATTGTGCTATTGTGTATACTAAAACTACTGCCTGGGTTTTTAGTACACACAATAGCACAATTAAATGAGCTGGATTAGAAGACAAGACATACGTAGTAACCAAGAGGTAACTTGCTAATAATCAGCAATGGTTACTAGAGAAACACAGGTGATATAGGCAGGTAATCTGAAGGAGGAGTTTTACTTAAAGGTGTAGAGTAGAATTATGACATTATCAGACTGATAAGCACAATTGGGCTAAAAGAGGCTGCTCCTCACCATAGAACAAGCTACTGAGCAGTTGTTCATTCCTAGTAGAGCGCTTCTCTTACTGTATGCATTTGTATTCTGACCCCGATAAAGTCTCCCTAAGGGTGATAGGGGAAACCAGATGTGGACTCCTTGCCCAATGTGCTTAGAGAGATATGACTGCACCTCACTTATAAGGCCCACAGAAGGTCAAAACAATCATCTGGGGTTGCCATGTTCCTTGAGGATCAGACTAATATACTGATATATAAGTTCTCCTCTGTGAAAAGCACAACTGAGCTAAAAGTGGGTGCCACCTCGCCTAGAACAAGCTACTGAGCAGTTGTTTGTTCCTAATTGAGCGCATCTCACTTCTCTTAATGTATACACTTTACATAAAGTCTCATAAGTCTTTCATTAAAGTCTTCATGCTATATCACTTTTAGAAATAATATTCGAGGTCTAAATATATGAACACTGTGTCATAAACATATTATTTATCATTGTAAAATAACATATTCCATACTCCATTTTTATCAATTTTGCCAGGGGGGATTACTTTTGAAGAAAAAAATTATTTCCTTTTTTTTGGGGGGGGGGGTCTTCCCATCACTAACCAGAACAGGGAGTCATAGGGGCCGATTTATCAAATTGAGGGCGGACATGATTCGCCGTAGCAAATTATGACTGCTGCTTCTTAACTTCAGTTTCCGGCCTGCTGGAAACTTTTGGGTTAGATTGCAGCATCCACTGCTTAATAAATCTACCCCATGATCTTAAGTAGAAGGTTGAAGGTGCAGGAGTATTTTGCAGAAGCACTTCTATAGAAAGAGTGGCTGATTCATGGAATAAACTTCCAGTAGAGGTGTTAAGGACAAATACCATAAGGGAATATGCATGACACTACCTTAGAATTAGAATTCATAAAGCTACACTTCAGATAGCAATACTATGTTAATTCTAATCTACATTTCTATGATGCTGCGGTCATGTACCCTGTGATATGCATGTGGTTGAGGGCATTTACTCTGAGCAGCAGAAATCTTCATTGTTTAACATTATTTTTGTTCTGCGTCCCAAAGTCCATCAGCATTACCAGGAGTGATGGAGGTTTAATAAGTTATCCTTTTACTTGATGATTTGTTTATAATCATCATGGTGCCAGATATCTTTTTGGGGCCAAACAATGTCCTACTCACAGTATCTGTAGAGGTCTATCACCTGCACACAACATTATGCACAGGTTATTTAACATACAAGCCCTTTTACTCTGTGTACAGTGGTCAGCTTACACATTAATTGTCCAAAAGAAAAAGAAAACATCTTAACAGTGTTCTACAACTTCCTAACACTGCAAATCAATATTTTAGAAGCCTTAGCGTGATGGTAAATTAAATAGTATTGGAACATCTCTGTAATATATGTATGTGTGTTTTTTTAGTAAAAATCCTGTTACCTTTATAAAAAATACCTGTACTTAAACTCTGTGCGTTCTTTCTTGGATCCTCTGCACCCCCTTTGCTTCCTGCTCTGTTTTTTTGTGCTGCAGAGAGCGCTTCTACCCTCTCTTTACGTCTGCAGTGATGCGCCTCCTGAGACTAGAGTGAGTACTGCTAACGTACTGCTCAGGGGATCACATGCAGAGATGAAAGCATGTGCTTATCTGCAAGCCTTTTTTCCCAGAGTGCCATATGGCTAAGCACATGATTGGTAATCATCACAGAAAGAAAAAAAGTACTTTTAATGGAGGCGGCCGGAGCAGAGGATTAGAATACAATGCCTAAACTAAACTTTTAAGGATATACAGATTTTTTGCTAATAGATTATGAATTAAAGTTAATATTAATTTTGATATAGATTTAAAATTGTTTTTCAATATTTTTTAAATTGGCTATCACTTTAAGGGCCACAAGTAATAATATATTGCAGAGTACCCTCTATCTCGTGTTCTCCCCTCCTGATTTTAGGTTAGTTAATTTTTCTGTGAGCTTCAAAAAAAGTATTTTAGGTTGATAAATTATTTATAAGGCAATCAAAACTACATATGTATGTGATTTGTTTTCATTCTGAACTAAGAAATGATAAAATAATGATTTTGTTTTTCTAAACCGGCCCAGGAAATATTTGAATACCTGCCCCAGCCCCCCCTGGCCCGCTTTTATCCCCCTACTTTGCCTAGGGTCTCTTTTCAGCTGCTACAGACCCCCACACCCTCACCAGGATATGAGCAGCGTTAAAGAAATGCGCTATGCATGACCTCCCTGACGAAGGATGTGGTCCTATGGTGACATCGGTCCACCAGGAAAAGTCCCGGTATCCTGATGGGCCAATCCCGTACTGGCTATACTCTCCATTCTATGCATTGACACCCTTAGTGTTGATGTCTGTATATACTGTATTTATATATATATATATATATATATATATATATATATACACATATACATATATACAACTCTGGAAAAATGAAGAGACCACTGCAAAATGATCAGTTTCTCTGATTTTACTATTTATAGGTATGTGTTAACCTTTTTGTTTTATTCTATAAACAATATTTCTTCAAAATTCTTCAAAATTCCAAATAAAAAATTTGTAATTTATTGTCACAACTGGTCAAAATAACAAAAAAAGATGCAGTGTTTTCAGACCTTGAATATTGCAAAGAAAACAAGTTCATACTCATTTTTAAACAACACAATACTATTGTTTTAACAGCACAAGTTTGCAAATCAATATTTGGTGGAATAACCCTTATTTTCAATGACAATTTTCATGCGTCTTGGCATGCTCTCCACCAGTCTTTCACATTGCTGCTAGGTGACTTTATGACATATGTGTATGTGTGTATTTATGCACATATTTATGAATATATGTGTATTTATGAATTTATATGTGTATATGTATATATATATATATATATATATATATATATATATACTGTATATACTGTATATATATATATATATATATACATATATACAGTATTGTCAGTATATGACCGGGTTATAATACAATATATTTAATAATTATTCTTTAAAATAAACCCCCAATAAAATGCATATACAAAACAATAAAATTAATGTAAATTCCTAAATTCTTTATATTAATTAAAATTTATAGACACATTGAATTATATTTCTAGAAAACCAGATATGAATCATTACTATACAAGTTTAAACTGTTACAATATTCTTTACAAAGCAAACCAAATTGTAACTTTATAATTAACCTTATTCACAATTGAATTGCATTAAAATACCCCAATGAAATACCAGAATCTTCTGTTATTAACCAATAACTCTAGTTCAATGCTCAATATGGATTACCCACTTACTATGCTTAATTAATAACTACCAGGGATATAATCACAATAACCAGTTTATGTACAGTTCTGAAAGAGTTCACTATAATAACTGACTTATAAATCTGGAGCATAAAACCCTGTCTAATAAATAAATTATTTAGCAATAATGACTAGTTAAGACTACACAGGAATATGAAACACAAGCTTAAAATACTGAGTGCCCCTTTAAATCTATTAACTGCAATTTGACTGTAACAATAATGAATGTATTTGCTTTAAAATATCAAATTATATACTTAACAATTTCTTACACTTTACCAGGTCACCAGCTTGAGGATTCAGTTAATATCCAAATATGTCTATCGTTATATGCTTAGAGGAATTATGCACATTTGTGAGAGAATTAATCTTTATAGTCTCTTATCCACAAAGAGTGTCCCAACATATTTATCTTACAGAAAACTGTGTTCGCATACTGGTCTCTCTTATAAGCAAAATGGCAGCAAGCAGGATTGCAAAAGTTACCAACCAAATTTTTTTCCACCAAGAATCCTCTCTCTCTGTGCAAGGAGCTTTTTGTCTGAGACAAGACTCCTCCTCATCTCTTAATCATTCGATAGATTTGGGTATGCACTTTTCTCTGATTGACTACTGGGAAATTTCATTTTCAACAGCCAAATGCCTTTTGGCTGTAATACCGGATTTAGGTCATTGGGGGCAGCAGACAGAGAGAAAAGTTTCATTCAAATATAGCTACAGTTTGATTATTAAATCTTATAAAATGTCTATCAAATACACTATTTCTTTATATTAATAAACCTGTCTGGTCATATTTTAATATACATGGATTATATTTTGTCATTTTTCCTGATTATTTTGATATGAAACATTGGTATTATTTCTAACATCATATTATTATTATCTTAAAATCCATTTAAAATTGCATTTGATTATTTCCTTATATTCATTTAAAAACACAGCATATTACACACACAGTACACCTCTTTCTGATTGCGTAAAACATATTACACAATTTATGGGACGACCATGAAAAAAATAAAAAGAATAGGTTACTAACATTGGACATTTTAAATTAACTGTATTGCTATTTAATAACTCAGCATATGTATCCCAATTTGTCCTTTAGATGTCTGGAAGACAGAAAAAAATATATAAACATGTTACATATTTTAAAGTGGGACTATTACAATTGCCATTCAATTCTCTACAATCTGAATTGCATTATAGACATTTAATACAGTCTAAGGCATATAT
Source organism: Bombina bombina (assembly GCF_027579735.1). NCBI lineage: Eukaryota > Metazoa > Chordata > Amphibia > Anura > Bombinatoridae > Bombina > Bombina bombina. The sequence goes on along the minus strand of NC_069499.1, from coordinate 1,557,358,203 downwards.
TTAATGTTTGAGATTTAAACATAAATTGTGATTCAAAAATGAGTTCAGATGTCCTATGTGTATTTAGATCTCAGCGGGGATAATTTATCATGTAGATGGTAAAAACTACAATTCTTTGAGCATGTTTGTATATTCAAACATTCCAACAGACAGACCGTCTATTCCCCACAGGGTGCCTGTGAGTTCATTATCCATCTTGGGCAGGAAGTCCATATATGGGCATACACTTCTGAGGCTCCATCATGCTAATATTTACTTTGAAGTAACTGTCTGATCTAAGATTTGCAATAAACAACCATATAGATGACCATCTTTTTGAAGTAATTTGTCTTTATTTGAAATGACTGCCTGAACTTAACTAGACCAAATGTCTTCCCTTTGTGCTCACCTGGATGCATTGTAATTTTGCATATTGAGTGGGGGTGGATTGAATTGTTGTCAGACAGGCATCTAATGTCTTACAAATAAATGAATCATTTGGTGTAGACAGCCATATATATTAAATAATATATATATGTATATATACATTATTTAATAACATTCATATACCCTGACAGTGACAGTATATATATATATATATATATATATATATATATATATATATAGATAGATAGATAGATAGATAGATACACATGTATAGACATATTTACATATATATATATATATATATATATATATATATATATATATATACACACACACTTTAGAGTCCTTTCCCCTCAAATACCTGAAAACAAAAAATATTATTTTTATTCAATTTTAATATTTTATAATGTGTTTTACTGTGTAATTACTGTAAATATTTTACATTGCAATGTTCTTCACATAGAAGAAAATGTTCTTTTTATTTTAAAATATATATTCCTATATAACTGTATATATCTATACCTGTATATATACATATAGATACTGTATATAGGTAATGATGTATATATATATATATATATATATATATATATATAAACAATCATATACAGTACTGTGCAAAAGTCTTAGGCCACCATTAGATTTGTTGTTTTAGCAAAGTTTTAATGACCATCCATATTTATTTTTCGGTCTCTTTATTAAGATACAAATAGAAAATACAGAAAATATGTACACAAAATAAGAATGTGAAGAACATTGGAATGTAAAAAAATCATAACTAAATTTGGGTTTAGTGCTGTAGGTTTAACGCGGTGGTGAGTTAGAGCATGAGCGATAAGTGTTAGTTTTTTTTTTTTTTAAAGAGCGCTCCTTTAAAATCTATGTGTAAAATGTGTTAGAGCAGCTGCAATACTCAAAGTCCTGAAGTTAATGCGCATCAGCTTTTACTTGTGCGCAAACATTTTACTTTTAACTTGAAATACAAGCTCTAACTCACTCGCGTTGTTTACTTCCAGCAGTGAAAGCGATAAAAACCGTGTGGTTTGTAATCTGGCTCTCGATGTACTAAATTAGTTGAACAGCATCTAACCAAGGCAGTATTTGGCTTGCATAACAGGATTTTTTTAAAAATGTGGGTTAGTGTAGATAAAATGGATTTAATATAGAATTAAGAAATACATGGCTAGATTTAGAGTTCTGCGGCCAAAGGGGTGCGTTAGCTACGCGTGCTTTTTTCCCCTCGCACCTTTTAAATAACGCTGGTATTTAGAGTTCACAGAATGGCTGCGTTAGGCTCCAAAAAAGGGAGCGTAGAGCATATTTACCGCCACTGCAACTCTAAATACCAGCGTTGCTTACGGACATGGCCAGCTTCAAAAACGTGCTCGTGCACGATTCCCCCATAGAAAACAATGGGGCAGTTTGAGCTGAAAAAAAACCTAACACCTGAAAAAAAGCAGCGTTCAGCTCCTAACGCAGCCCCATTGTTTACTATGGGGAAACACTTCCTAAGTCTGCACCTAACACCCTAACATGTACCCCGAGTCTAAACACCCCTAACCTTACACTTATTAACCCCTAATCTGCCGCCCCCGCTATCGCTGACACCTGCATATTTTTTTTAACCCCTAATCTGCCGCTCCGTATACCGCCGCAACCTACATTATACCTATGTACCCCTAATCTGCTGCCCCTAACACCGCCGACCCCTATATTATATTTATTAACCCCTAATGTGCCCCCCACAATGTCGCCGCCAGCTACCTACAATAATTAACCCCTAATCTGCCGATCGGATCTCGCCGCTAGTCTAATAAATGGATTAACCCCTAAAGCTAAGTCTAACCCTAACACTAACACCCCCCTAAGTTAAATATAATTTAAATCTAACGAAATAAATTAACTCTTATTATATAAATTATTCCTATTTAAAGCTAAATACTTACCTGTAAAATAAACCCTAATATAGCTACAATATAAATTATAATTATATTGTAGCTATTTTAGGATTAATATTTATTTTACAGGCAACTTTGTAATTATTTTAAACAGGTACAATAGCTATTAAATAGTTAATAACTATTTAATATCTAAAATAGTTAAAATAATTACAAAATTACCTGTAAAATAAATCCTAACCTAAGTTACAATTAAACCTAACACTACACTATCAATAAATTAATTAAATAAACTACCTACAATTACCTACAATGAAATAAACTAATTAAAGTACAAAAAATAAAAAAGAACTAAGTTACAAAAAATAAAAAAATATTTACAAACATTAGAAAAATATTACAACAATTTTAAACTAATTACACCTACTCTAAGCCCCCTAATAAAATAAAAAAGCCCCCCAAAATAAAAAAATGCCCTACCCTATTCTAAATTTAAAAAGTTCAAAGCTCTTTTACCATACCAGCCCTGAAAAGGGCCCTTTGCGGGGCATGCCCCAAAGAATTCAGCTCTTTTGCCTGTAAAAAAAAAACATACAATACCCCCCCCCAACATTACAACCCACCACCCACATACCCCTAATCTAACCCAAACCCCCCTTAAATAAACCTAACACTAAGCCCCTGAAGATCTCCCTACCTTGTCTTCACCTCACCGGGTTCATCGATCGGTCCAGAAGAGGGTCCGAAGTCTTGATCCAAGCCGCGGCTGAAGAACTCCATCATCGGGCTGAAGTCGGAAGTCCATCATCGGGATGAAGTCTTCTATCAAGCCGCATCTTCAATCTTCTTTCTTCCGGAGCGGAGCGGAGCCATCTTCTTCCCAGCCGACACGGATCCAACCTCTTTAAGCGACGCCTACTCGCCGAATGACGGTTCCTTTAAATGACGTCATCCAAGATGGCGGCCCTCGAATTCCGATTGGCTGATAGGATTCTATCAGCCAATCGGAATTAAGGTAGGAATATTCTGATTGGCTGATGGAATCAGCCAATCAGATTCAAGTTCAATCCGATTGGCTGATCCAATCAGCCAATCAGATTGATCTCGCATTCTATTGGCTGATCGGAACAGCCAATAGAATGCAAGCTCAATCTGATTGGCTGATTGGATCAGCCAATCGGATTGAACTTGAATCTGATTGGCTGATTCCAGCCAGGTTTATTTAAGGGGGTTTGGGTTAGATTAGGGGTATGTGGGTGGTGGGTTGTAATGTTGGGGGGGGTATTGTATGTTTTATTTTTTACAGGCAAAAGAGCTGAATTCTTTGGGGCATGCCCCGCAAAGCTCCCTTTTCAGGGCTGGTAAGGTAAAAGAGCTTTGAACTTTTTTAATTTAGAATAGGGTAGGGCATTTTTTTATTTTGGGGGGCTTTGTTATTTTATTAGGGGGCTTAGAGTAGGTGTAATTAGTTTAAAATTGTTGTAATATTTTTCTAATGTTTGTAAATATTTTTTTATTTTTTGTAACTTAGTTTATTTAATTGTATTTATTTGTAGGTATTGTATTTAATTAATTTATTGATAGTGTAGTGTTAGGTTTAATTGTACATAATTGTAGGTATTTTATTTAATTAATTTATTGATAGTGTAGTGTTAGGTTTAATTGTAGATAATTGTAGGTATTTTATTTAATTTATTTATTGCTAGTGTAGTATTAGGTTTAATTGTAATTTAGGTTAGGATTTATTTTATAGGTAATTTTGTAATTATTTTAACTAGGTAACTATTAAACAGTTATGAACTATTTAATAGCTATTGTACCTGGTTAAAATAATTACAAAGTTGCCTGTAAAATAAATATTAATCCTAAAATAGCTACAATATAATTATAATTTATATTGTAGCTATATTAGGGTTTATTTTACAGGTAAGTATTTAGCTTTAAATAGGAATAATTTATTTAATAAGAGTTAATTTATTTCGTTAGATTTAAATTATATTTAACTTAGGGGGGTGTTAGTGTTAGGGTTAGATTTAGCTTTAGGGATTAAAAAATGTATTATAGTAGCGGTGAGCTCCGGTCGGCAGATTAGGGGTTAATGCTTGAAGTTAGGTGTCGGCGATGTTAGGGAGGGCAGATTAGGGGTTAATACTATTTATTATAGGGTTATTGAGGCGGGAGTGAGGCGGATTAGGGGTTAATAACTTTATTATAATAGCGGCGCGGTCCGGTCGGCAGATTAGGGGTTAATAAGTGTAGGCAGGTGGAGGTGACGTTGAGGGGGGCAGATTAGGGGTTAATAAATATAATATAGGGGTCGGCGGTGTTAGGGGCAGCAGATTAGGGGTACATAAGTATAACGTAGCTTGCGGCGGCGTGCGGACGGCAGATTAGGGGTTAAAAAATTTAATTAGAGTGGCGGCGATGTGGGGGGACCTCGGTTTAGGGGTACATAGGTAGTTTATGGGTGTTAGTGTACTTTAGAGCACAGTAGTTAAGAGCTTTATAAACCGGCGTTAGCCCAGAAAGCTCTTAACTACTGACTTTTTTCTGCGGCTGGAGTTTTGTCGTTAGATTTCTAACGCTCACTTCAGCCAAGACTCTAAATACCAGCGTTAGAAAGATCCCATTGAAAAGATAGGATACGCAAATGGCGTAGGGGGATCTGCGGTATGGAAAAGTCGCGGCTGCAAAGTGAGCGTTAGACCCTTTCCTGACTGACTCCAAATACCAGAGGGCGGTAAAAACCAGCGTTAGGAGCTTCTAACGCTGGTTTTGACGGCTACCGCCCAACTCTAAATCTAGCCGACAGACTCTATATCTGGTATTTCTACTGTGTATGATGCAAACAATTTTAAGGGCTTGGACTTTGGACTAATCACAGATCTACAGGTTGTCCAGTTCTTTTGTGGACAGCCCTAGATGTATGGGAAGTAATGCATTAAAGTTAATGCAACACTTTAACTTGATTTTAATTGGTTGTAATAATTATGGCTGTCATTTTACATATGTCTATCTACATTTAAATTGACCACAGATTGCCTTTAAAAGTTGTTCACACTATCAGCTGACAACACATTAGCATTGTATAATCAAAAAATGCCTAATAAAAAGGCAATGCAAAAACATAATTTATGTAAGAACTTACCTGATAAATTAATTTCTTTCATATTGGCAAGAGTCCATGAGCTAGTGATGTATGAGATATTCATTCCTACCAGGAGGGGCAAAGTTTCCCAAACCTCAAATTGCTTATAAATACACCCCTCACCACACCCACAATTCAGTTTAACGAATAGCCAAGTAGTGGGGTGATAAAGAAAGGAATAAAAAGCATCAACAAAGGAATTTGGAAATAATTGTGCTTTATACAAAAATCATAACCACCATAAAAAGGGGGGGTCTCATTGACTCTTGCCAATATGAAAGAAATTAAGTTATCAGGTAAGTTCTTACATAAATTATGTTTTCTTTCATGTAATTGGCAAGAGTCCATGAGCTAGTGATGTATGGGATAGTAATACCCAAGATGTGGAGCTCCACAGAAGAGTCACTAGAGAGGGAGGGATAAAATAATAACAGCCATTTTCCGCTGAAAAAAATAAATCCACAACCCAAAATATAAGTTTATTCTCATAATGAAAAGAAAAAACTCAAACATAAGCAGAGGAATCAAACTGAAACAGCTGCCTGAAAAACTTGTTTACCAAAAACTGCTTCCAAGGTAGCAAATACATCAAAACAGTAGAATTTAGTAAATGTATGCAAAGAAGACCAAGTTGCTGCTTTGCAAATCTGATCAACTGAAGCTTCATTCTTAAAAGCCCACGAAGTGGAGACTGATCTAGTAGAATGAGCTGTAATTCTCTGAGGTGGGGCCTGACCCGACTCCAAATAAGCCTGATTAATCATAAGCTTTAAAGGGACAGTCTACACCAGAATTTTTATTGTTTAAAAAGATAGATAATCCCTTTATTACCCATTCCCCAGTTTTGCATAACCAACACAGTTATATTAATACACTTTTACCTCTGTGATTACCTTGTATCTAAGCCTCTGCAGACTGCCCCCTTATCTCAGTGCTTTTGACAGACATGCAGTTTAGCCAATCAGTGCAGACTCCTAAATAACTCCATGGGAGTGAGCACAATGTTATCTATATGACACACATGAACTAGTCCTGTCTAACTGTGAAAAACTTTCAAAATGCTCTGAGCTAAGAGGCGGTTTTCAACGGCTTAGAAATCAGTATGAGCCTGCCTAGGTTTTGCTTTTCAAAAATACCACCAAGGGAACAAAGCAATTTTGATGATAAAAGTAAATTGGCAAGTTGTTTAAAATTATATGCCCTATCTAAATCATGAAAGTTTAATTTTGACTAGACTGTCCCTTTAACCAAGATGCCAAGGAAATAGCAGGAGCCTTCTGGCCTTTCCTAGAACCAGAAAATATAACAAATAGACTAAAAGTCTTCCTGAAATCTTTAGTAGCTTCGACATAATATTTCAAAGCTCTTACCACATCCAAAGAATGTAAGGATCTCTCCAAAGAATTCTTAGGATTAGGACACAAAGAAGGGACAACAATTTCTCTATTAATGTTGTTAGAATTCACAACCTTAGGTAGAAATTTAAATGAAGTCCGCAAAACTGCCTTATCCTGGAGGAAAATTCGGATTATCCTAATATTATGACAGAATAATCTAGATTTTATTAAAGAGACAGAGACGAATATTTTGCTTATAACTTTTCTTTACTGCTTAACAGCTTTTCAAAGTATAACATATAAACTGCCATAATTTAAAAGAAAAAACATAAATAACATCCAATGAGAATAGGATAACATAGGACAGTATTTGAATGTCCAGTAAACAGTAATAGGTATAAATAGTCCAAGTAGACAGTTAAACATCCTCTTTTCTGTTTGATGTGATGAAGAAGAAAATTATTGGAAGAAGGAAGAAACAAAATTCTGAAAAAATGCAACACATGCTGAAAAAATACAACAATGACAAGGCCAAACGAATCCCTCGTGGAATGAACGGGTTAGTCAAACTTGATCTAGAAGACAACTTTGGAATTGGTGAATTCAGAAAATCCGAAGAGAAATTTATAGAGTCTTCTCTCTTAAATTCCTGGAGTTGAAGAAGGTGGAGCTGAAAATATATATAAAAATGATTAAATAATAAATATAAAATATATAGGGAGGGAATAATAATAAACAATGAAAGAGGTGGGAAAATATTCGTCTCTGTCTCTTTAATAAAATCTAGATTATTCCGTCATAATATTAGGATAATCGGAATTTTATTGCAAGGACAGAGACTTCATATTTTGCTAGTTTAAAGCAAACAAAAAATTAAGATACCAGGTGGTGTGGAATAGAAGAAATAGGTTTAAAATAAAATTGACGAAAAACAGAATCAGAGGACCAATCTGCTGCATTCAAAATATCTTGTAAAGAAGCAGATTTTGAGAAAGCTTTAGAAGCTGAGGCTCCTCTAACTGAATGAGAAGTAAAAAATGTGTCCACACCAGCTTGCATCATAATCCATTTAACCCACCTACTAATAGTAGTAGAGGAAACAGGAGAGTGAGGAAGAGAAAAAGAAATCAAAAGTTGACTAGAAGAAGAATTTCGAAGAGAAATAGTTTTAGATTCATAGATTTTTAAACAAGATACAACACAAAGTTTAGGCTGTTCATAGAAATAAGGGTAAAATATAGAAGAGGATAAAGTTTTAGTACATCTAGACAAGGAGAAAATGACACCATGAGGAGAAAACATTTTTGCATCATAATCTATAGCTCTAACATCTGAAATTCTTTTACATGATAAAAGACATAATAATGTAGCTAATTTACATGTAAGTTGTTTTAATGATAAATCAGAGTTATCAGGCCAAGATTTAAAAAGGTTTATAACTAAATCTACATCCCAAAAATATTTGTATCTTGGTACTGGAGGTTTTTTTAACTCTAATAGCCTTCAGAAGTTTACATATAGTAACATGTTGACCTATAGGAGTATTATGAAGAAGTTCATGTCCGGCTGAAATAGCAGAACGTGCAACATTAATTGATCTGTAAGCCAAACCAGCCTCAAATAAAGAAGTGAGATAATTAATGACTTCATTTAAAGGGGCTGAAAAGGGATCCAGACTCCTGATATTGCACCAGCTAGACCATTTAGACCAGGAGGAAAGATAACATTTTTTGGTTCCTGGTGCCCAAGACTCTTGAAGGAGGAGTTTAGCTCCTGACGAAAGACCATCGGAGGACCAGGATCCCCTGAAATGTTCCAAGCAATAAGCTGAAGGGAACCTAGAAGAATAAGTTCGTGAAACTCTCCTATGGGATTTGTGAGGAGGTCTTGTTGAAGAGGAATTAATATTGGAGGAAGGAAAGACATCTCCAGAAGAGAAGGGAACCAAGATTGGGTTGGCCACCAAGGAGTTATTAGAAGGAGAGATAATAGATTCCTTTTCACAAATGAGATTGTTCGAGGAATCATCGAAAAAGGTGGAAATGCATAAGCTCCTTTGACTGGCCAGTGTTGTAGGAAGGCGTCTGTCGCTAATGCTTTGGGATCTGGTCTCCAACTGAAAAAGGGAAGAATTTGAAAATTCAGACGAGAGGCAAAAAGATCTATAGAAAAAGGACCTCTCAGAGATTGTAAAATAAGAAAAATATTTCTGTTCAATTTCCAGTCGCTGGCATCCGATAAATATCGAGAACCCCAATCTGCAGCTTGATTGTTGAGACCTGGTAAATATTCTGCTTGCAGAAAAATATTTTGAGAAAGACATAGATGAATAAAATCCTTGGTAAGATTGGATAAAATCTTTGAAGTCGTACCTCCTAAACGATTGACATATTTGACTGCTGAAATATTGTCCATCCGAAGGAGAATTGAAATTGGTTGATTGTTTTTTACAAAACTTTGAACTGCAAAAGAGCCTGCTAAAAGTTCTAGACAATTCATATGAAGATTCTTCTCTGGCCAAGACCATTTTCCTCCTGTAATATGAGGGCCGCATTTTGCACCCTAACCTGATTTGCTTGCATCCGATTCCAGAATAATGTCTGGAGATTTCCCGAAAATTGCTTTGCCATTCCATGCTTCTATGTTTGCAAGCCACCATTGTAATTCTATTCTGGCTTCCTCTGACAAAGAGATTTTGTGGAAATAGGAGAAACCTTGACGAAGATATTGAATCTTCAATCTTTGAAGAGCTCTGTAATGAAGAGGAGCTGGGAAAATAGCTTGAATTGAAGCCGACAAAAGTCCTATAATTCGAGAAAGAAAGCGAATGGGAAAAAGATCTCTTTTGAGAAGATACATAATTTCTTTCTTTATTTTCTTTATTTTCTCTAATGGTAGACTCAATGTAGCAGATTGAGTATTGATATGAAAACCTAAGAAGATAAGATTCTGGGAAGGAATAAGAACAGATTTTTTTAAATTTTACGATAAAACCTAAGTTCTGAAGGAGAGAAATAGTGAAGTGTAAATGATCTAGAAGTTGAGAATAATCTTGGTGGAGTAAAAGAATATCGTCTAAATAAATAATTAGACGAACACCTCTTGTTCTCAACCAAGCTTCAACAGGTTTTAAAACTTTTGTAAAAGCCCAAGGAGCTGAAGAAAGACCAAAAGGGAGACAAGAAAATTGCCAAACACAATCTTTCCAAAGGAAGCGAAGATAATTTCTGAAGCCTGGATGAATAGGAATGGTTAGATAAGCATCTTTTAAATCCAGGCGAACCAACCAATCGAAATCTAGAAGACAATCTCTGAGAAGATGAATACCCTCCATTTTGAAGTGATTGTATTCTAGAAAACAATTTAAATCTCTTAAATTTATTACAGGTTGAAAAGATCCTTCTTTCTTCTTCACCAGAAACATATTGCTGATGAAGGAGTTTGAAGGGAAAGGTACTTTTTCTATTGCTTCTTTTTCTAAGAGGTCTTGTAATTCTAGATTCAAAAGGGACAAATCTAATTGGGAAAATGTTATTGGATTTGGAAGAAATGTTTGAATCGGAGGGGAAGTGAAAATTAAATGAAGACCTGTAATTGTCTGTAGAACCCAAGGGTCTGAAATAATAAGGTGCCAATTTTGAATAAAAAGGGCTAATCTTCCTCCTATTCTTTTTTGGGAAAAAGGAGTGAGTAGAGAGATGTGAGAACTTACCTGAGAAAGGTCTGCGGGATGATCTGTTTCTGAAGTTCCGATTTGCCCATTGTCTGTTCCTTGATGGGAAGAAATATGAATGGGAAGTTGCTGGAGAGGGCATGTTTTGAAAATAGGACCGGGAGATTGCTGGGGTACGGCTGGGAAAGCAGCCCCTGCCTTTCCCAGCCCTGTCAAAAATTCTATTTTGCTGAGGATAAAATATTTTTCTAGTACTCATTTTAATTTTGTTAAGAGAATTAAAACTATTAACATAATGACCCAGTTCTTTCAGTCCGGCATCACCAAAAAGTAACCCATTAGCTTTAGGGCCCATCTCAGTTAAAGCGAAGTCAGAGATTTTAGGATCAATACATCTTAAAACAATGCGTCTACGTTGTGAGGCTAAAGACGTGTTAGCGTCACCTAATAAATAAACAACTCTCTGAATCCATTCTCTTAAAATGTAAGGATCAACATGTGAGTCTACAGAAATAGCCTCTTCAGAGATTTCAAACAATTTTGTTACAGGTCCTAAAACATCAAGTAGTTTATCTTGGCATGCTTTTAAATAACGGTCAAGACCTTTTCTCAAATTAAAATCTTTAGAACCAATACATTTTAATAAATTTACATCAATTTCAGGTGTTAAATGAGTATTATGAGGAAGGTCAGGCCTAGGGCATTCTGCCTTCAGAGTAGATTTTGTTTTCTTAGATAATGGTTTCCTGATATAATAATCTAGAAACTTCGCAACACGTTTAGATGGTCTCCATTGGGAGGATCTAGGATGTTGGAGTTCATCAGGATCAGTAAATAAATCTCCTTTATTATCAATGAGTTTAGGTTTAGGAGAATTAGACATTTTTCTCTTTTTCTTTTTAGATTCTTCTTCAGAAGAAGAATCAATAATATCTGTAAAATTATTATCATCATTATTATCATCATTATTATCATCTTTATCATCATTCTTAAATTCTTCATCAGAAAAATCATAGGAGTCATTTGACTCAGTTGTAGAAACTAAGTCTACATGTTTTCTGTAATCAATTATTTTCTGAAATTGAGAAGCAGATTCAGAATCAGATTCTGAGTTAGAAATATCATCACGTTTTTGTAATGCAGAATCTTTATTGTCTGAACCAGGCAGACGTAAAACAGACTTTAATTGTCTTTTAGATTTTTTAGGTAAAGGTTTATGTATAATATGTTTTGTTTTCTTAGATGTCTTTTTGTGAACAGCAGACTGAGAACTATTAACTGTAGCAATAACACTTTGCATCTGTTCAGACATTTGCTGTTTAAATTTTTCCATAGATAAAATAATATTACTTAAATTTGTTTCATTTAAAGATGGAGATGTATCTTGAGACATTTTAAATTAAATGTAAAATAAACAACTGAAAAATAATCTCAAAGATATATTTAAAATTATATAAAGAACACAACTAAAGTGAAATTTTGAAAACAAATAAACAAGTCAAAAGATCCTTAAATCCCTAAACGATTGAATTAAATATACAATAGTTCAAGAAACAAATAAAGAAACAATTGTTGCTATTCAAAATAAAATTGTTCAGCAGAAAAAACTGTCAGAGTCTTATCAAGGCGTAACCGAGTGAGGTAATGAAGGAGGCGGGAGATTGTGAGAGAAGGGGAACCTAGAAGGAGGCGGGAAAATGAGTCCCGTGACGTAGGAGAAAGAGAAAGCAAAGGAAATGGCGGCCGGAGCTCGAGACAGACAAGGGGACAAACGAGCAGAGCAAGCAAGGAAACAACTTATGAGGGGTAATAATAGGAAACGGATCTAGCGAAAAACGCTATGTAAAATAAAAAACGAAGGTAAAAACATTTAACAATGAAAATAAAAAAACGGAGCAATTGAAAAAATGAATGTTAAACAAAATATAAAACGGCAGTAATATAAAAACTTTAATATGAAATACACCCTTGAAAAACATATACACAAGTATAAAGGTAAACAATAAGCATTGAAAAAACGAAAAGAACTAATTTTTAATAACCATATATGAGAACAAAAAATAATAATACTTATCTTGTAGAGCAGCAAAAGAAAAGAGGATGTTTAACTGTCTACTTGGACTATTTATACCTATTACTGTTTACTAGACATTCAAATACTGTCCTATGTTATCCTATTCTCATTGGATGTTATTTATGTTTTTTCTTTTAAATTATGGCAGTTTATATGTTATACTTTAAAAAGCTGTTAAGCAGTAAAGAAAAGTTATAAGCAAAATATGAAGTCTCTGTCCTTGTAATAAAATCAGAAAAGGAGATTCACAAGAAAGAGCAGATAATTCAGAAACTCAGATGGCCAAAAGGAATGCATAGGCTCAAATGGAGGAGCCTGTAAAGCCTTCAAAACCAAATTAAGACTCCAAGAAGGAGAGATTGATGTAATGACAGGCTTGATACAGACCAAAGCCTGTACAAAACAGTGAATATCAGGAAGCTTATCAATCTTTCTGTGAAATAAAACAGAAAGAGAGATTGTTCCCTTCAAGGAACTTGCAGACAAACCCTTATCCAAACCATCCTGAAGAAACTGTAAAATTTTAGAAATTCTAAAAGAATGCCAGGAGAATTTATAAAAACACCATGAAATATAAGTCTTCCACTCGATAATAAATCTTCCTAGAAACAGATTTACGAGCCTGTAACATAGTATTAATCACTGAGTCAGAGAAACCTCTATGACTAAGCACTAGACATTCAATTTCCATACCTTCAAATTTAATGATTTGATATCCTGATGGAAAAACAGACCTTGAGACATAGGGGCATATGTATCAAGCTCCATATGGAGCTTGATGCCCTGTGTTTCTGGCGAGCCTGCAGGCTTGCCAGAAACACCAGTTATGAAGCAGCGGTCACAAAGACCGCTGCTCCATAACCTGTCCGCCTGCTCTGAGCAGGCGGACACACATCACCGGAAATCAACCTGATCAAGTATGATCGGGTTGATTGACACCCCCCTGCTGGCGGCCCATTGGCCGCGAATCTGCAGGGGGCGGCGTTGCACCAGCAGCTCTTGTGAGCTGCTGGTGCAGTGCTGAATACGGCGAGCTTATTGCTCGCCGTATTCAGCGAAGTCTGGCGGACCTGATCCGCACTGTCGGATCAAGTCCGCCAGACTTTGATAACTTTGGTAACTAGAGGCCATTAGGTCTGGCCTTAATGGAAGTGGCCAAGGTTGGCAACTGGACATCTGAACAAGATCCGCATACCAAAACCTTTGAGGCCATGCTGGAGCTACCAGCAACACAAACGATTGTTCCATGATGATCTTGGAAATCACTCTTGGAAGAAGAACCAGAGGCGGGAAGATATAAGCAGGTTAGTAACACCAAGGAACAGCTAACGCATCCACAGCTTCCGCCTGACGATCCCTGGACCTGGAAAGGTACCTGGGTAGTTTCTTGTTTAGATGGAAAGCCATCAGATCTATTTCTGGAAGACCCCACATCTGAACAATCTGAGAAAACACATCTGGATGGAGCGACCACTCCCCTGGATGTAAAGTCTGATGGCTGAGATAATCCGCTTCCCAATTGTCTATACCTGGGATATGAACTGCAGAAATTAGAGAGGAGCTGGATTCCGCCCAAGCAAGTATCCAAGATACTTCTTTCATAGCTTGGGGACTGTGAGTCCCACCCTGATGATTGACATATGCCACAGTTGTGATATTGTCTTTCTGAAAACAAATAAACGGTTCTCTTTTCAACAGAGGCCAAAACTGAAAAGCCCTGAAAATAGCACTAAAATTCTAAAATATTGATTGGTAACCTTGCCTCTTGAGATTTCCAAACCCCTTGTGCTGTCAGAGTTTCCCAGACAACTCCCCAACCTGAAAGACTTGCATCTGTTGTGATCACAGTCCAGGTTGGATGAACAAAAGAGGCCCCTTGAACTATACAATGGTGATCTAACCACCAAGTCCGAGAGAGTCGAACATTGGGATTTAAGGATTTAAGGATATTAATTGTGATATCTTTGTATAATCCCTGCACCATTGGTTCAGCATACAAAGCTGGAGAGGTCTCATATAAAAACGAGCAAAGAGGATCGCCTCCGATGCTGCAGTCATGAGACCTAAAACTTCCATACACATAGCTACTGAAGGGAATGATTGAGACTGAAGGTTTTGACAAGCTGAAACCAATTTTAATCATCTCTTGTCTGTTAGAGTCTGGAAACCTAAAAAGGTGACCCTTGTCTGAGGAATCAAATAACTTTTTGGTAAATTGATCCTCCAACCATGTCTTTGAAGAAACAACACTAGTTGATTTGTGTGAGATTCTGCAGAATGTAAAGACTGAGTTAGTACCAAGATATTGTCTAAATAAGGAAACACCACAATACCACGTTCTCTGATTACAGAGAGTAGGGCACCGAGAACCTTTGAAAAGATTCTTGGAGCTGTCACTAGGCCAAATGGAAGAGCGACAAATTGGTAATGCTTGTCTAGAAAAGAGAATCTCAGAAACTGATAGTGATCTGGATGAATCAGAATATGAAGATATGCATCCTGTAAGTCTATTGTGGACATATAATGCCCTTGCTGAACAAAAGGCAGAATAGTCCTTGTAGTCACCATTTTGAAAGTTGGCACTCTTACATAACGATTCAAAATTTTCAGATCCAGTACTGGCCTGAATGAATTTTCTTTCTTTGGGACAATGAATAGATCTGAATAAAACCCCAGACCCTGTTCCTGAAACGGAACTGGTATGATTACCCCTGAAAGCTCCAGGTCTGAAACACACTTCAGAAATCCTGAGCCTTTACTGGATTTGCTGGGATGCGTGAGAGAAAAAAATCTTCTCACAGGAGGTCTTACCCTGAAACCTATTCGGTACCCTTGAGAGACTATACTCTGAATCCATTGATTTTGGACAGAATCTGCCCAAATGTTTTGGAAGAATCTTAATCTGCCCCATACCAGCTGGGCTGGAATGAGGGCCGCACCTTCATGCAGACTTGTGGTCTGGCTTTGGTTTCTTAAATGGCTTGGATTTACTCCAACTTGAAGAAGGTTTCCAATTGGAACCAGATTCTTTGGGGGAAGGATTAGGTTTCTGTTCCTTACTGTCAGGGCTTTTCCCTGTTTTGTTTGCCATGTGCTGCTGGCAGCCATTTTACTCACCTCTCTTCCTGACTATGGTGCATTGTGGGGGATGCTGCTCATTTACTGCACTTCCTTTTATGGCCAGACTGGTGTGCATCATCCATGTGAGACAGGATGCAGTCTCAGAATTGTGATGTCATCATTTATTATTTAAAGGGCTTCTGTTCAGTATGCTTTGCCTTTGCGTTGTCTCAAACCTGTTTGTGAGAGCTCCTGTGTATTACCTGGCTGCCTGTCGTCCTTCCTGGTTCCTGATCCCTGGCTTGTTCCTGACTCTGCTGTTTTCCTTGTTCCTGATTCCGGCTCGTCTGACTATTCGCTTTGGCTCCTGACTCGGCTCGTCTGACTACCAGCTCTGGTTTTGACTCCTGGCTTGTTGTTTGACTTGTGGACTTTTTATTATTTTTTGCTATTAATAAAGGTGTGATTATTTTTGCACTTCTCGTCTCAGTCGGATTCCTGGCACCCTAACATTATGCAAAGGCCTTAATGGCAGTAGGTGACCAATGGAGTGGATCATTCTCTTTACGGGTCATGTCTGTGATAGGTTTGACCAAGGAAGAAAAGTTTTTAATAAACTTTCTATAGTAATTGGCGAACCCCAAAAAACGTTGAATAGACCGAAGACCAACTGGTCGAGGCCACTGCAGAACTGCAGATAACTTGTCAGGATCCATGGAGAACCCTGCAACGGAGATAACCTAACCTAGGAAGGTTACTTGAGTCTGATGGAACTCACTTTTCTCGAGTTTACAAAACAGGCCATTCTCGCGTAGTCTCTGAAGAACCCGTGTAACATCAGAACGATGAGCCTCACGTGAGGGTGAGTGTATGAGGATGTCTTCTAAGTACACCACAACACACTGTTGCAACATATCTCGTAGGACATCATTAATAAATTCCTGAAAAACAGCAGGAGCATTACATAGGCCAAAGGGCATTACAAGATACTCATAATGCCCGCTCCTGGTGTTAAATGCTGTTTTCCATTCCTAGCCCTCCTTAATCCTAACAAGATTGTACGCTCCTCTCAAATCAAGTTTAGTAAAGACCGTAGCTCCCTTGAGGCAGTCAAAGAGTTCCGTAATAAGCGGAATAGGGTAAGCATTCTTAATGGTAAGACGATTTATTATAATTATTATAATTGATGCATGGTCTTAACTCGCCACCCTTTTTCTTCACAAAGAAGAAGCCAGCCCCTGCAGGAGAGCAGGATTTGCGGATGATCACCCACGACAGAGCATCAGCAACATACTCCTCCATAGCACAATTCTCTGCAACAGACAGAGGGTACACCCGGCCCCGAGGAGGAATGGCTCCGGGTTGCAGGTCTATGGCACAATCGTAAGACCGATGAGGAGGCAACGTACTGGCACGCACCTTGTCAAAAACGTCTAGGAACTCTCGGTACTCCTCTGGCAATTGAGATACCGAAGAAGTGCACAAGACTTTAACTGGTTTCCGAAGACAAGTGGAAATACATTGAGGGGACCACAACAAAATTTCAGACCTGCGCCAGTCGAGACTGGGATTGTGCTTTTGGAGCCAGAGATAACTCAGAACAACCGGAAAATGCGGAGAGTTTATCACCTGGAACTGGAGGGTTTCAAAATGGAGAGCCCCAACAGCCATGGACAACGGAGCAGTTTCGTGAGTAACGTGTGCGGGCTGAAGGGCCTGCCATCAATGGCCTCAATAGCAAGCGGAACAGACCGAGGCAAAACAGGAATGGAGTACTTTGATACAAAAGCACTGTCCATGAAATAGCCCGCAGCACCGGAGTCAACAAGAGCCTGAATGACTATGGATGAGTCCACCCAGGAAAGGACAACCGTGACCAAAGGTTTCTCTTTAAGCGGTTCCGGGGACGAGGATAAACCACCCAAGGTCTGCCCCCGACAGGACCTTAGGTGTGAGCATTTCCCGGTCGTGTAGGACAAGACTTCAAAAGGTGGCCCTGTAACCCACAATAGAGGCAGAGCCCCTCCCTCCTCCTAAAGGCCCTATCCGCCGCGGAGAGACTATAGTGCTGTGGAATCTGTTGGCGCTCTACAAATAACCGATAATAATAATAATAATAATAATAAGAGACGCGTAAATCCCAACAGCATCGGCTCAGCAGTACCTGGTGACTCGGGACCAGGAGGCATGGGAGGAGAGGGAGGCATGGGTGGGAATGAACACGTAGGAGACAACGGAACAGGAGGCTTCCACAAGAGCTCCTTGAAAGAGGGCCTCTCTCTGAGTCTGATGTCAATTAGGATCAAAAAAGACACTAATGCCTCGAGATCCTCTGGTAAATCTCTGGCAGCAACTTCGTCTTTAATCGCATCAGAGAGCCCATGAAAGAAGGCGGCAACAAGGGTTTCATTGTTCCAACCTACCTCTGCGGCAAGCGTACGGAACTCAATAGCATACTGAGCAACAGATCTTGTACCTTGCTGAATGGACATGAGTCGTTTAGCAACAGAGGAGGAACGAGCCGGAACATCAAATACCCTTTGAAAGGAGGCCACAAATTCAGGGTAATTTGAAATCACAGGTTTATTAGTCTTCCACAAGGGATTAGCCCAGGCAAGAGCTGTGTCAGAGAGTAATCCCACCTTAGCTCTGTCAGAGGGAAACGCCTGAGGTAACATCTCAAAGTAAATGCCCACCTGGTTCAAAAACCCTCTGCACTGAATAGGATCGCCTCCATATCGCTGAGGTAGAGGTGCAGAACTGGACATGCTCCTGGTAGGACTAGGTGCAGTAGCGGAAACAGGAGCAGCCATAACTTGCGGGACACTTTGGTCCAAATGTGCAGTGCGAGTCAGCAGGGTTTGCAGGGTTTGATCCAAGCGGTGATCTTGTACATCCATCCTGGAAATGATGGCAGGTAAAGGTGGATAATTAGCACCTTCAGGATTCATGGCCTTTGCGTAATGTCAGGGTGGCAGGAATCTGACTGAGACGAGAAGTGCAAAAATAATCACACCTTTATTAATAGCAAAAAATAATAAAAAGTCCACAAGTCAAATAACAAGCCAGGAGTCAAAACCAGAGCTGGTAGTCAGGAGCCAAAGCGAATAGTCAGACGAGCCGGAATCAGGAACAAGGAAAACAGCAGAGTCAGGAACAAGCCAGGGATCAGGAACCAGGAGGGACTGCAGCTTCTTCTAGCTTGCTCTCCTTCCTGCTTGTCTCTCCCATGCCACAGCCACTGCCCTGCCCCCCGCCTACCAGCACAGCACAGGTAACTCCCTTTGTTAACTTTCTTTCTATAGCCACTGCCCTGCCCCCCGCCTACCAGAACTCCCACCTCCCAGCACTTATTTAATGGAGGTTGCTGCTGCCTTACTCTGAGACTGCAGCTTCTTCTAGCCTGCTCTCCTTCCTGCTTGTCTCTCCCATGCCACAGCCACTGCCCCCCGCCTACTAGCACAGCACAGGTAACTCCCTTTGTTAACTTTCTTTCTACAGCCACTGCCCTGCCCCCTGCCTCCCAGCCCTCCCACCTCCCAGCACCTATTTAATGGAGGTTGCTGCTGCCTTACTCTGAGACTGCAGCTTCTTCTAGCCTGCTCTCCTTCCTGCTTGTCTCTCCCATGCCACAGCCACTGCCCTGCCCCCCACCTCCCAGCCCTCCCAACTCCCAGCACCTATTTAATGGAGGTTGCTGCATGACTGTGGTGCTGGTGCGCCGAAGGCACGCCAAAGGCAAGCCCGTCTGCGCCTGTCCGTGCCTGGACTGCATACAGCGCCACTAACCCTGGCTCCTACAACCACTGCCACTAAAACGCCAGCACCCTCCTCCATCTCAACACCGGTAGATCATCTGCCTACCACCACGCATCCCCGACGAACACCATAGGACCCTTCACCTGCTGCAACTGCGCCTTCTCCTCCCTCCGAACCACTAACCTGCCAGTCACCTCACACAAAAACAACCGCAACCACCTCAACTGCATCCTCCTCAACACCCGCTCCATCCGCAAGCATGCCGTTGAAATCTGGAACCTGCTCAACTCCACCTCCCCAGATGTTGCCTTCCTTACCGAAACCTGGCTGAACCCCACATCAATGCCTGACATCGCCATCGTCATCCCCGATGGATACAAAATCTCCCACAAGGACCGCAGCAACCGACCGGGAGGAGGCATCGCCATCGTCCACAAACACTCCCTCCACGTCACAACCAGCTCCGACTACCACTCACCAGGCCTGGAGCAACTACACTTCAAGATCCAGGTCAGTCCCAACACCACCCTCCGTGGCACCCTCATCTACAGACCTCCCGGACCTCGTCCTGCCTTCTGTGACTCCATCACCGACCTCATCGCACCCCACGCCCTCCCCTCAACAGACTTCATCCTACTCGGTGACCTCAACTTCCACCTAGACAACCCCAATGACCACAACACCGCCAACCACTTAGCCGGACACACACTCGACCCTATCTTCTCTGCAGGCAACCCTCAGTCAACCACATCACCGAACTCCATTGGACCGACCACCATTGCATACACTTTTCCTTCAACAAACCCACCACACATCTCCGTCAGCACCACCCACCCCGCAGAAACTGGAACAACATCACCGAAGACCAACTGCACTCCACCCTGAACAAGTGCCCCCCAGCTACCTCCACAGATGCCAACTCATCTGCCCGCAACCTCCACCACTGGCTCACAGACTGCACCAACACCCTCGCCCCTCTCAAGAAACCGTCCAACTGCCAACCCACCAACAAGGCTAGTTGGTTCCCCCCTGCCCACCAGGACTCCAAACGCCACTGCAGGCGATTGGAAAGGACCTGGAGATCCAGCAAGACCCCCTTAAATAAAACAGCCTACAAAGAAGCCATCACTACCCACCACCCCCTCATCAAAACCACCAAAAAGACAGCCATCCAAGATAGAATCAATGCCAACGTCCACAACAGCAAGGAGCTATTCGCAGTCATCAAGGAATTCTCCAATCCCAACAGCGACACCGACATCCCGCCCTCCCAGGACCTCTGCGATAACCTTGCAATGAACTTCCACCGCAAGATCGTCGACATCTATGACAGCTTTGCGCCCCAGAACTCAACCAACACCGCCTACCCACCACTGATACCTCACCCAAATACACCACCGCCTGCCCCCCACGGACCATCTGGAGCCCTCTCACCACAGAGGACAGCATCAGAATCATGAGATCGATCCACTCCGGAGCACCCAAAGACCCATGCCCGCATCACATTTTCAACAAAGCGGGTGACACCATCGCCCCCGAGCTCTGCAGCACCATCAACTGCTCCATCGAAACCGGCACCTTCCTGGATGACTGAAAGCACGCAGAATTAAAACCCCTACTGAAAAAACCCACGGCTGACCCTAATAATCTGAAGAACTACCGCTCAATCTCTTTGGTCCCCTTTGCGGCCAAAGTCATAGAGAAGTCCATCAACGCGCAACTCGTTGACTACATCGAAGCCAACCACACCCTGGACCCCTCCCAATTCGGTTTCAGGAGCAACTACAGCACCAAGACCGCCCTCCTCGCCGCCACAGATGACATCCTCGCCCTACTCGACCGAGAAGAGACCGCCGCCCTCATTCTCCTAGACCTCTCAGCAGCATTCGACACTGTTTCCCACTTCACCCTCCGCAACCGACTACATGATGCCGGCATACGTGACAAAGCCCTGGAATGGATCACCTCCTTCCTCACCGGCAGAACCCAGAAAGTTAGACTCCCACCCTTCACCTCCAAGCCCACAGAAATCAGCTGCGGTGTACCCCAAGGCTCTTCGCTGAGCCCCACCCTATTCAACATCTACATGGCCCCTCTCGCCGCCATCGCCCAACGACATAACCTCAACATTGTCTCCTACGCCGACGACACCCAGCTAATCATCTCACTCACCAGTGACCCTACCAGCGCCAAGAGAAACGTCCATGAAGGGCTGACAGCAGTCGCCACCTGGATGAGCTGCAACCGCCTAAAGCTGAATGCAGACAAGACTGAAGTCCCCCTCCTCAGTCCCACCACATCCGCTTGGAATAACTCCTGGTGGCCCCCAGCACTCGGACACCCTACAACCCCCAACGACCATGCACGAAATCTAGGCGTCACCCTGGACTCATCGCTCGCCATGGACCAGCAAATCAACGCCGTCTCTTCTGCATGCTTCCATACACTTCACCTGCTGCGAAAGATCTTCAAATGGATCCCAAACGAGACCAGGAAGACTGTCACTCATGCCCTCGTCAGCAGTCGACTGGACTATGGTAATGCACTCTACGCCGGCACCACCATCAAGCTCCAAAAGAGACTACAGCGCATCCAGAACGCCTCGGCCAGACTAATCCTTGACATCCCTCATCAATGCCACATCACCTGCAGGACCTGCACTTGCTCCCCATCAACAAAAGAATAACCTTCAAGCTTCTCACCCACGCATTCAAGGCCCTCCACAACATTGGTCCCGAATACTTGAACCACTGCGTTACCTTCTACACCCCTGCCAGACAACTTTGATCAGCCGACCAAGCCCTCGCAGTCATCCCCCGCATCAGGGAAAACACAGTGGGAGGCATATCCTTCTCTCACCTGGCAGCCAAAACTTGGAACACCCTCCCGCTGCACCTCAGACAAGCTACCGCCCTAACTAAGTTCAGAAAGGACCTCAAGACCTGGCTCTTCGACTGAACGGCAACCCTCAGCGCCTTGAGACCCTTACGGGTGAATAGCCGCACTTTACAAGAACCCAATAGATAGATAGATAGACGACAGGCAGCCAGTTAATACACAGGAGCTCTCACAAACAGGTCTGAGACAACGCAAAGGCAAAGCATACTGAACAGAAGCCCTTTAAATAATAAATGATGACATCACAATTCTGAGACTGCATCCTGTCTCACATGGATGATGCACACCAGTCTGGCCATAAAAGGAAGTGCAGTAAATGAGCAGCATCCCCCACAATGCACCATAGTCAGGAAGAGAGGTGAGTAAAATGGCTGCCAACAGCACATGGCAAACAAAACAGGGAAAAACCCTGACACTTACTTTGTCGAAAGGAACGAAAGCGGTTAGAAGCTTTAGATTTACCCTTAGGTCTTTTATCCTGAGGCAAAAAAACTCCTTTCCCCCCAGTGACAGTTGAAATAATCGAATCCAGCTGAGAACCAAATAACTTATTACCTTTGAAAGAAATAGATAGTAATCTAGACTAACATGTCATCTTGCAAATTTAAGAGAAAAAACAACATATAAAGCAAAATTATCAATTTCCTTATATCACAGTTTCAGGAATGGGGAAAAAATGCAAACAGCATAGCCCTCTGATATAGAAAAAAAGTATGACGCACAACGCAAACTGAATTTTTTTTTGGCGCTAACAACTTCCAGAAATGACACACTTGCATCATTGAAGACGCAACCTTGTGCAAGGAACCGCATTTTGCGCCCTCGCAAGCCTAATTTTGCCTGTGAAATTTAATGAAAAATCAGTCAATTGAAAAAAGACTATACCCCAGGTAAGAAAAAAAAAGAAAAATATTTTCCTAAATATGTTTTTCTTTCAAATATGAAATTGATAGTCTGCAAAAGGAAATAAACAAAAACCTGACTCATGGCAAATATAAGTACAATACATATATTTAGAACTTTATATTAATGCATAAAGTGCCAAACCATAGCTGAGAGTGTTTTAGGTAATGAAAACCTACTTACCAAAAGACACCCATCCACATATAGCAGATAGCCAAACCAGTACTGAAACGGTTATCAGTAGAGGTAATGGAATATGAGAGTATATTGTCGATTTGAAAAGGGAGGTAGGAGATGAATCTCTACGACCGATAACAGAGAACCTATGAATTAGATCTCCCGTGAGGAAAACCATTGCATTTAATAGGTGATACTCCCTTCACATCCCTCTGACATTCACTGTACTCTGAGAGGAATCGGGCATATCAACGTAGAATCTAAGCACAAACTTACTTCACCACCTCCATAGGAGGCAAAGTTTGTAAAACTGAATTGTGGGTGTGGTGAGGGGTGTATTTATAGGCATTTTGAGGTTTGGGAAACTTTGCCCCTCCTGGTAGGATTGTATATCCCATACGTCACTAGCTCATGGACTCTTGCCAATTACATGAAAGCACTTAGTCTGAATTTTAAATGAGTAGAACATTTTCCCCCCACAAATTTCAAAGCTAGTCCCATTTTCCTTCCTCTCAATTCATGTGACATTCATCAGCCAATAAGTATAGATTTTGAATTTGTATACTGCTAAGTGGGAGCTGGTGATTCAGAAAGTGTGCAAAAAGATTGTGTCCATTATGATAATAGAAGTGAATTAGAAAGTTGTATAAAATGACTAGCTGTATCTGAATCATTACATTTTTACTTTAGTGATCATGTAATGTTGCAATAAGCCTGCAGATATATATTTTTACTATATTATACGGTATATCATTGTTTTCTGAAGGTCCCATGATGATCATATAGAATTATTAATAGTTGTATTTAGGATGTTATTACCACAAATCACTCACTAACAATGAATAGTAATAACAAAGAATGGCTACGGAGTGGACCACGAGTACCCTCCCTAGCAACAGGGTTCTCAAGGTTTCCCTAGCAACAGCATCCCGAGCCCTAACAACGACGTGTAGCGTAGTGACGTCATCGCGCAGATACGCCGTCCTCTCCTTGGTAACCGCCCCGGCTGGCGGCTGCTGCTCTGTTCTCTTCCGGACAACCAGAATGGCGGATCCGGCGGGCACGGTGCCCCCCAGCTCACTTCTAGGGCCTCCCCCACCCGGTACCGACGGCTGCCAGCGCTTGCTATTTTCACACGACTTGGTGGTTGGCACGTACCGAGGTCAGACCCGCTTCGGCCTCGTGCGGCTCATCCACGGAGAGGACTCAGACTCTGAAGAGGATGAGGAGGTTGTGGAGGAAGAGGAGGCTAGTCGTAAGAAGACAGGAAGCGGGGCAGGTGGAGTGGGAGATCGGGGAAGCCCTGGCTCTGAGCCCGCCAGGGAGGCCAGCAGGTTCGGTCCGCTCAGGAGGGGATATGTGCGAGTGCAGTGGTACCCGGAGGGCGTCAAGCAAGACGTCAGGGAAACTAAGGTAACCTGTTAGTGTGACAGCTGCATAGAATGTCAAATACGACTTCCAGCTGTTAATGATGGGGGGAATTAAAGTGCTTATTGCATGGGAGGCCGGGATGTGGTGATGCATGAGGGGCACAGGGAAGCTATTCCTATCAGTTATACAACTTGTGCACTGAATAGGTTATTAGATCCAGTGAAGATGCTTTGTTGATGATGACTGCAATTGGCCATTAGATATGCTGCAGGTTGTGAAATTAGATGGAGGAGGGTGGTGGAATGAATGATGGTGTGAGTATAATGGGAGCCAGATTGTGAGGCTAGATGGGAGAGAGTGACTGGTATGTTGATATCAGATACTACATAGTTTTATAAAAGTGTTTGGGTAGATCTATTAGGGTTATTTGAAATGGGACTGAAGCAGATGGTGTTTTTTGGTTATATTTTGTTAACACAGGAGACCAGAATTGGGAGTTAAATAGTGTCTTCATAGCTCTATGCATTGTAATATGGTCATAGATCTACTGTTTCATTGGAATAGTGTGCAAATATATTTAATATACTACTTTTTTTTTTTTTAGCATCTAGAGGAAAATAGGAATGGGAATACATAAGAGTGGGTCTGTGATGGTTTAGGGATGGGGGGCATTTTTGTAAGAGAGTAAATTGGGTTTTCGTTATACATACAGTAAGATACTTCAAATCCATTCCTTTACAACTGCTAACCTACCAAAATGTTAAAATCTCCACCTGACCAAGATATTGTTATCAGCTTAAAGGAACATTGTGCTTTCATTTTGTCTCTTTTCCACCTAAATGGGGGGAAAAAAAAGAAAATGCAGAGAACTGCAGGTCCAGAGTAGAAACTGCACAACCCAGCAGTGTGACTAGCGCTGTTGATTGGGTCAGTGGAACTTTATCCTGGGACTAGCAGTGCTCTGTGTGTCCCAAGTGGTACTTTTACTATTTACTTTTACACCATTTTCTGGGGTTAAACACACAGGCAAAGAGTTGCTAGTCTTAAAATGACATGTTCTAACAAATTAGAGCATGTACTTTTTTGACTATAATGGCCCCTTTAACTATTTGGATTATATATCACCTGACCATAGCTTATAGGTACTGAACCTTTTGGCTGCTGGCTGCATTTAAAGGGACATTAAACCCCAAAAAATTCCTTCATGAATCAGATAGAGAATACAATTTTTAAAAAGTTTTTCCAATTTACTTCTGTTATCAAAAATGTTTCATTCTCATGTTATTGTTTAAGAGATACCTAGGTAGGTAGCGTGCACATGCCTGAAGCACTACATGACAGGAAATAGTGCTGCTGCTAATGTATAACATTGTTGCCAAACTGCTGCTATATAGTGCTGCAGACACGTGCACACTCTTGAACTTACATTTCTGCTTTTCAAATAAGGATAACAAAAAACAAAAAAATATGGTAATTGTAGTAAATTAGATAGTTGTTTAAATTGTTATGTTCTATCTAAATCATAAAGGAAAAAAAATGTGTTTTACGTCCCTTTTTTAAGGTTGGGTTTTTGACACCTCTGAAAACAGTAATGCTTTTTTTTTTTTTTTTCTTCTTTCAAATGGAGACGTCAGGCATTTATTTTGGAGTTGATCTGGGAATGGCATGTATAAAACAGACATTGTGGGTATACTATTCTTGGTGAAATGAATATTTAGGGATATTTCTTTGGAGAGATTGCGCTAAGGTTTATGTGTATGACAAAGGGGGGTGGCTTGGGGACATTTAGTTTTCAGGTGACATAAGCAAATGGTAATGGGGTAGGGAAAGGGGTTTCGATAATTGTGATGTGACTAGTCATGAGCAATAATGGGTTTTAATGTCATGACATTGGGGGTTGGCAGGTGATTGGAGCATGGGATGGTACCAGACAATGCATAATGCTGAGCAATGAAACAATGATTAGAAAGCAAGAGTGGTGAGGCATTTACATGTTTAGAGTGTTCTGGCTAAAAGATGTATTAGTGTGGATGAACCATAATGAGGAAGATCTGTATCATGACAGCAAAGGGATTATGTGAACAAGTTATTATGTTAGGATGGACACAAATTAATGATATGCATACAGTCTAATCCACTATCTGTAAATTACACTTCTTCCTCATTCCCATAACAATATTTTAATGCATAAAGCAATTTGCGCCTTGCACTGATAAAACAGACAAATGTGTCTGAGATTATTACTTTTACATAGGGGACTCTGTACGTACTCTTTATCTCGCTGTCTGCTCCGTAACAACCAATATATCATTTGGATCTTCTGTTACACTAGTTGGAATAATTAGTTTTTTAGTTATTTATTAAATGTTACAATAATTGTCTCCTTTTAATACTTATTGTGTGCTAAACTTAATGCAGTCTTTCCTTTTGCTGATGGCAGGGCTGTGTTCACAGCATTTTTTGCAGCCTCTTTTGTAGACACCTTCACATGACTGTAAACCCAGAGGGGATAATTTATGTCTGACATTTACAGAGATCTGTGTGTTACAGCAAAGCATCCCTGCATGTCTTGTGGAAAATATCCTAGAGTGCAAAGTCTTTGTTTCCATTCAGTAGCTCCAATTTTAAGGGTAACAATGACAGATTAGACAAAGCAGACACAGGGCGGGTGCTCTGTATTAGCAGCTGGGTTACAAGGCTGTGACAGATGGAACCGAGCAGCAGGCTAGGCCTTGTAACCTTTTGCCAAAAGGTTATAGTCCAAATATATATATATCTTGCTATAATGTTAAATACTTACTGTAGAATAATGTAAGAAATACTTTATTACAAAACAGTCTTTGACCCAGATACATCTGTAGCCTTGTTGCTGTAACAAACTAAATGATCTGTACATCTATCTCCTTTAACTTGCAATTTGTTATTCCTATAGTTTCTTGATACAGATAGAGCAAGCAATTTTAAATAACTTTAAACTTTTATATTATCAATTTTGCTTTGTTCTTTTGGTATCCTTTGGGTACATAGGACATCAGGAGCATGCACATGTCTTCAGCACTCTGGCAACAGTGTATAACTTAGATTGAAACATTGTTATAGGTTGCTGAAGGCACGTGCTCACACCTGTGCTTCTAAGACCCTGTCTAGGTTAACTTTTTAACAAAGGGTAGCAAGAAAACCAAACAAATTTGATAAGACATAAGCAGGAATGTGTTTAAATTGCACATTGTCTAAATCATGAAGTAAATTTAATGTTGACTTTTGTCACCCTTTAACACAGCAATAGAAAAAACAAATAAATTATGAAATGACAGAGGTACAGAAATATTTGAGGATTCAGCATGGAGCCCCTAAAGTTGCCAACAGGCTAGGCACTAATGATCAGTCAAAATGATAGATTTAATTCATTTGAGCGTAAGCATTAGATTTTGTGTGTACGTTCGGACATACACACCTGATCACAAGGCCCAAAGTACAATTTATTCAATTGTTAATCATTTCATGTAACTCCTAAACATGGCCTAAATACCCATAGCATGGGTGTCCAGAGGGTTGGCAAGAGAGTTAAATAAGCATGTATTTCAACCTATCTTTTGATGTTAGCTACTGTTTGTTGCACACTAGTTGCCCTTGGTGTTATTTTATGCCCATATCCTGTAGCGATATTTAAGGGATGTGAAAAGTTTTATATGGTACCAGAACTAATTGTCTTTAGAAAAAAATAAAAACATTTTTACATAGAAACGAGGTAGTGAGCTGTCTGGGACCCAATTTATACACTATATTGTATTGATAATTTTGCCAGACATTTCTTTGCAATATTTGTATGACACAAACCAATAACTTGGCAAGTTGTTGCCAGTTTATAAATATTTATCGTAGCTTGTCCCTTACCACGGGCACAATACCTGTGAGACTGTCATATTGGCTGTGTACCAAATCTTACTGCAGAAAGAGATTCTATTGAATTTATAACCTCAGGTTTCTCTTACTGATAAGCAATTGATGCATCTTCTCTTGCCAGTATCTTTACAGGAAAATTCCAGCGGTTACTGAACTGTTGCCGCATGGTTGGCACGTGTTTGCACCTGGGACCAGGCTGTGCTGCAGTAACTGTTTGTGCACCATGAGGCAGCATCAAGCAAATAATCACTTCATATCCTGGCCTGATTAGTTGTGGGCTGTCCATAGCTAATCTCAGAGGAGAGATGAAAAATTGATAATCCTATTAATAGCAGCTGCTTCATCTGGGTGGGTTGTGTCTGAGTGTCACCCAATTTAGAAGCCCCCCCCCCCCAGACACTCCTCTCTTTGCCTAAGCACACTTTGTACAAAATATATCTATGTGGTTAATAAAAAGTAAAGTGATGATTTTTCTATGGTCTCACATTGTTTATTTGGTTAAAAGATTACTGCAGTGGTTGACATATGCATTTTTTGGAAAGAGATATATGATGATTGTTTCTAATTTTGATGTCAGTAAAGTACATCTTTCAGTGTGGAGTGTTCGGTCTTGTTCTGCAGAGTCATGCTGGGAAGGGTGGGGGGTGATGCTACAGGCTGGGAACAAGAGTGCAGAATTCTGTATTGTATTTGAGGAGTATTCTGGTAGTTTGATGGTATGTTCAATGCTGGAAAAACATGTCAAAGCTCACACCAGTGGAATTCATAAGTCAGCACTTCTAGAGAAAAGAACTCAATAATACTAGACTCGATCACCTGTTTAATTTGCTAAGACCCAGTTCTTTCTCTCTGTAATAACCTCATCATGGGGCCTATCAAGCTTTGTTTTGTAGCTTGGCGCAAATTAGTGTAAATAGGTGCTGGCTCCAAGATATCTGTGTTCTTGGAATCTTTGGAGGATTTTGCGACTGTCCTCCTATGGTGATGTCTCAGGAATAATGTGTAATTGTACTTTAAAACCATTCCAAACTTGTCGTTTCTATCATTTAGTAAAGTTCATATCTTTTCTAGCAATCTTCCAGCCTTTGTGTCTGTTTGTCAGTCTGCTCAAGCATAGACCCAGTGGATTAGGGATGTGTAGTGTCTCTCCAACCCTCTCTTTCATGATTGTGTATTTATTGTTATTCCCTTCATGTAGGTGGTAAATAAAGGAATATTTTGATTTAAAGAGACACTAAAGTCAAAATTAAGATTTTATGATTCTGACCTAGCATGCAAAATAAAAAAAGATTAAAAAAAACCCTTTCCAATTTACTTCCTTTTCTGAAACTGCACAATCTTTTTATAAGTGCACTTTTAAAGCACCAGCTCCTACCAAGCATGTGCCCTCAACAATGTATAGAACAGCTGCCAGGCAAATACTGTGCTCGTGACGACCGTGGAAATCTGCCCAATTCCACTATGGCAATATGAAACATGGAAATGTCCACAGCACAACTTGCTTAAAAAGTATCTTTATTGACAAAAGATAGAGCAACGTTTCGTGACTGCATGTGCAAGAGTTCAGTGTATACATATTAGTCTGTGATTGGGTGATGGCTGTCACATGTTACAAGGGGCAAAGAAATAGATCGCAAATCTACTATTTTTAAATTGAGGTTATGTATTGATTATGAAATTCTACTGTATTTAGTAGTCCTTTAACTCTACATTACTAGTCTATATGAAGTATCCAGTGATGTTTTCTTGTGTAACCACTTAATAAAGCTACTTCCTGTTCTCTTACAGTTAAAGCTGGAAGACCGGTCACTTGTGCCCAGAGATGTTGTACGGCGAATGAGCACAAAGGTTTGTTACCTTTCCATAGCGTTCCTCTTTTCGAGAGTTGTAGTTTAATCCTCTAACAACGTTGTGTTGTATCTCTGCAGGATAGTCAGTGTGGCACTGTGATTGATGTGAATATAGACTGTGTGGTTAAACTAGTGGGAACCAATTGCTTCTTGCACCCAGTCAACAGCAAAGATTTGCAGCACATTTGGGTAAGTGGGGAAAATGGTGACCCCTGTATTATAGAACTGTTGTTTCAGGGGATACATCTATAATGACAAGAATCTGTGTGTGATGGCTCATATCTGCACTGTGTGTGTGTGTGATGGCTCATATCTGCACTGTGTGTGTGTGTGATGGCTCATATCTGCACTGTGTGTGTGTGTGTGATGGCTCATATCTGCACTGTGTGTGTGTGTGTGATGGCTCATATCTGCACTGTGTGTGTGTGTGTGATGGCTCATATCTGCACTGTGTGTGTGTGTGTGATGGCTCATATCTGCACTGTGTGTGTGTGTGTGATGGCTCATATCTGCACTGTGTGTGTGTGATGGCTCATATCTGCACTGTGTGTGTGTGATGGCTCATATCTGCACTGTGTGTGTGTGTGTGATGGCTCATATCTGCACTGTGTGTGTGTGATGGCTCATATCTGCACTGTGTGTGTGTGATGGCTCATATCTGCACTGTGTGTGTGTGTGTGATGGCTCATATCTGCACTGTGTGTGTGTGTGTGATGGCTCATATCTGCACTGTGTGTGTGTGTGTGATGGCTCATATCTGCACTGTGTGTGTGTGTGTGATGGCTCATATCTGCACTGTGTGTGTGTGTGTGATGGCTCATATCTGCACTGTGTGTGTGTGTGTGATGGCTCATATCTGCACTGTGTGTGTGTGTGTGATGGCTCATATCTGCACTGTGTGTGTGTGTGTGATGGCTCATATCTGCACTGTGTGTGTGTGTGTGATGGCTCATATCTGCACTGTGTGTGTGTGTGTGATGGCTCATATCTGCACTGTGTGTGTGTGTGTGATGGCTCATATCTGCACTGTGTGTGTGTGTGTGATGGCTCATATCTGCACTGTGTGTGTGTGTGTGATGGCTCATATCTGCACTGTGTGTGTGTGTGTGATGGCTCATATCTGCACTGTGTGTGTGTGTGTGTGATGGCTCATATCTGCACTGTGTGTGTGTGTGTGTGATGGCTCATATCTGCACTGTGTGTGTGTGTGTGATGGCTCATATCTGCACTGTGTGTGTGATGGCTCATATCTGCACTGTGTGTGTGATGGCTCATATCTGCACTGTGTGTGTGTGTGTGATGGCTCATATCTGCACTGTGTGTGTGATGGCTCATATCTGCACTGTGTGTGTGATGGCTCATATCTGCACTGTGTGTGTGATGGCTCATATCTGCACTGTGTGTGTGATGGCTCATATCTGCACTGTGTGTGTGATGGCTCATATCTGCACTGTGTGTGTGATGGCTCATATCTGCACTGTGTGTGTGATGGCTCATATCTGCACTGTGTGTGTGATGGCTCATATCTGCACTGTGTGTGTGATGGCTCATATCTGCACTGTGTGTGTGATGGCTCATATCTGCACTGTGTGTGTGATGGCTCATATCTGCACTGTGTGTGTGATGGCTCATATCTGCACTGTGTGTGTGTGTGATGGCTCATATCTGCACTGTGAGTGTGTGTGATGGCTCATATCTGCACTGTGTGTGTGTGTGATGGCTCATATCTGCACTGTGTGTGTGTGTGATGGCTCATATCTGCACTGTGTGTGTGTGTGTGATGGCTCATATCTGCACTGTGTGTGTGTGTGTGATGGCTCATATCTGCACTGTGTGTGTGTGTGTGATGGCTCATATCTGCACTGTGTGTGTGTGTGTGATGGCTCATATCTGCACTGTGTGTGTGTGTGATGGCTCATATCTGCACTGTGTGTGTGTGTGATGGCTCATATCTGCACTGTGTGTGTGTGTGATGGCTCATATCTGCACTGTGTGTGTGTGATGGCTCATATCTGCACTGTGTGTGTGTGTGTGTGTGATGGCTCATATCTGCACTGTGTGTGTGTGTGATGGCTCATATCTGCACTGTGTGTGTGTGTGATGGCTCATATCTGCACTGTGTGTGTGTGTGTGATGGCTCATATCTGCACTGTGTGTGTGTGTGTGTGATGGCTCATATCTGCACTGTGTGTGTGTGTGTGTGATGGCTCATATCTGCACTGTGTGTGTGTGTGTGATGGCTCATATCTGCACTGTGTGTGTGTGTGATGGCTCATATCTGCACTGTGTGTGTGTGTGATGGCTCATATCTGCACTGTGTGTGTGATGGCTCATATCTGCACTGTGTGTGTGTGTGTGATGGCTCATATCTGCACTGTGTGTGTGTGATGGCTCATATCTGCACTGTGTGTGTGTGTGATGGCTCATATCTGCACTGTGTGTGTGTGTGATGGCTCATATCTGCACTGTGTGTGTGTGTGATGGCTCATATCTGCACTGTGTGTGATGGCTCATATCTGCACTGTGTGTGATGGCTCATATCTGCACTGTGTGTGATGGCTCATATCTGCACTGTGTGTGATGGCTCATATCTGCACTGTGTGTGTGTGTGTGTGTGTTGGCTCATATCTGCACTCTGTGTGTGTGTTGGCTCATATCTGCACTCTGTGTGTGTGATGGCTCATATCTGCACTGTGTGTGTGTGTGATGGCTCATATCTGCACTGTGTGTGTGTGTGATGGCTCATATCTGCACTGTGTGTGTGTGTGTGATGGCTCATATCTGCAGTGTGTGTGTGTGTGATGGCTCATATCTGCACTGTGTGTGTGTGTGTGATGGCTCATATCTGCACTGTGTGTGTGTGTGATGGCTCATATCTGCACTCTGTGTGTGTGTGTGATGGCTCATATCTGCACTGTGTGTGTGATGGCTCATATCTGCACTCTGTGTGTGTGTGTGATGGCTCATATCTGCAGTGTGTGTGTGTGTGATGGCTCATATCTGCACTGTGTGTGTGTGTGTGTGATGGCTCATATCTGCACTGTGTGTGTGTGTGTGTGTGATGGCTCATATCTGCACTGTGTGTGTGTGTGATGGCTCATATCTGCACTGTGTGTGTGTGATGGCTCATATCTGCACTGTGTGTGTGTGTGTGTGTGATGGCTCATATCTGCACTGTGTGTGTGTGTGATGGCACATATCTGCACCGTGTGTGTGATGGCTCATATCTGCACTGTGTGTGTGTGTGATGGCTCATATCTGCACTGTGTGTGTGTGTGATGGTTCATATCTGCACTGTGTGTGTGTGTGATGGTTCATATCTGCACTGTGTGTGTGTGTGATGGCTCATATCTGCACTGTGTGTGTGTGTGATGGCTCATATCTGCACTGTGTGTGTGTGTGTGTGATGGCTCATATCTGCACTGTGTGTGTGTGTGTGTGATGGCTCATATCTGCACTGTGTGTGTGTGTGATGGCTCATATCTGCACTGTGTGTGTGTGTGATGGTTCATATCTGCACTCTGTGTGTGTGTGATGGCTCATATCTGCACTGTGTGTGTGTGTGATGGCTCATATCTGCACTCTGTGTGTGTGTGTGATGGCTCATATCTGCACTGTGTGTGTGTGTGATGGCTCATATCTGCACTCTGTGTGTGTGATGGCTCATATCTGCACTGTGTGTGTGTGATGGCTCATATCTGCACTGTGTGTGTGTGTGATGGCTCATATCTGCACTGTGTGTGTGATGGCTCATATCTGCACTGTGTGTGTGTGTGTGTGTGATGGCTCATATCTGCACTGTGTGTGTGTGTGATGGCTCATATCTGCACTGTGTGTGTGTGTGTGTGTGATGGCTCATATCTGCACTGTGTGTGTGTGATGGCTCATATCTGCACTGTGTGTGTGTGATGGCTCATATCTGCACTGTGTGTGTGTGTGTGTGATGGTTCATATCTGCACTGTGTGTGTGTGTGTGATGGCTCATATCTGCACTGTGTGCGTGTGTGTGATGGCTCATATCTGCACTGTGTGTGTGTGTGATGGCTCATATCTGCACTGTGTGTGTGTGTGATGGCTCATATCTGCACTGTGTGTGTGTGTGTGTGATGGCTCATATCTGCACTGTGTGTGTGATGGCTCATATCTGCACTGTGTGTGTGTGTGTGTGATGGCTCATATCTGCACTGTGTGTGTGTGATGGCTCATATCTGCACTGTGTGTGTGTGATGGCTCATATCTGCACTGTGTGTGTGTGATGGCTCATATCTGCACTGTGTGTGTGTGTGATGGCTCATATCTGCACTGTGTGTGTGTGTGATGGCTCATATCTGCACTGTGTGTGATGGCTCATATCTGCACTGTGTGTGATGGCTCATATCTGCACTGTGTGTGATGGCTCATATCTGCACTGTGTGTGATGGCTCATATCTGCACTGTGTGTGTGTGTTGGCTCATATCTGCACTCTGTGTGTGTGTTGGCTCATATCTGCACTCTGTGTGTGTGATGGCTCATATCTGCACTGTGTGTGTGTGATGGCTCATATCTGCACTGTGTGTGTGTGTGATGGCTCATATCTGCACTGTGTGTGTGATGGCTCATATCTGCACTGTGTGTGTGTGTGATGGCTCATATCTGCACTGTGTGTGTGTGTGTGTGATGGCTCATATCTGCACTGTGTGTGTGTGTGTGATGGCTCATATCTGCACTGTGTGTGTGTGATGGCTCATATCTGCACTGTGTGTGTGTGTTGGCTCATATCTGCACTCTGTGTGTGTGTTGGCTCATATCTGCACTCTGTGTGTGTGATGGCTCATATCTGCACTGTGTGTGTGTGATGGCTCATATCTGCACTGTGTGTGTGTGTGATGGCTCATATCTGCACTGTGTGTGTGATGGCTCATATCTGCACTGTGTGTGTGTGTGATGGCTCATATCTGCACTGTGTGTGTGTGTGTGTGATGGCTCATATCTGCACTGTGTGTGTGTGTGTGATGGCTCATATCTGCACTGTGTGTGTGTGATGGCTCATATCTGCACTGTGTGTGTGTGTGTGTGATGGCTCATATCTGCACTGTGTGTGTGTGTGTGATGGCTCATATCTGCACTGTGTGTGTGTGATGGCTCATATCTGCACTGTGTGTGTGTGTGATGGCTCATATCTGCACTGTGTGTGTGTGTGTGATGGCTCATATCTGCACTGTGTGTGTGTGTGTGATGGCTCATATCTGCACTGTGTGTGTGTGTGATGGCTCATATCTGCACTGTGTGTGTGTGTGATGGCTCATATCTGCACTGTGTGTTGTGTGTGTGTGATGGCTCATATCTGCACTGTGTGTGTGTGATGGCTCATATCTGCACTGTGTGTGTGTGATGGCTCATATCTGCACTGTGTGTGTGTGTGTGATGGCTCATATCTGCACTCTGTGTGTGTGTGATGGCTCATATCTGCACTGTGTGTGTGTGTGTGATGGCTCATATCTGCACTGTGTGTGTGTGTGTGTGATGGCTCATATCTGCACTGTGTGTGTGTGATGGCTCATATCTGCACTGTGTGTGTGTGATGGCTCATATCTGCACTGTGTGTGTGTGATGGCTCATATCTGCACTGTGTGTGTGTGATGGCTCATATCTGCACTGTGTGTGTGTAATGGCTCATATCTGCACTGTGTGTGTGTGATGGCTCATATCTGCACTGTGTGTGTGTGTGTGTGTGATGGCTCATATCTGCACTGTGTGTGTGTGTGTGATGGTTCATATCTGCACTGTGTGTGTGATGGCTCATATCTGCACTGTGTGTGTGATGGCTCATATCTGCACTGTGTGTGTGTGTGTGATGGCTCATATCTGCACTGTGTGTGTGTGTGTGATGGCTCATATCTGCACTCTGTGTGTGTGTGATGGCTCATATCTGCACTGTGTGTGTGTGTGTGATGGCTCATATCTGCACTGTGTGTGTGTGTGTGTGTGATGGCTCATATCTGCACTGTGTGTGTGTGATGGCTCATATCTGCACTGTGTGTGTGTGTGTGTGATGGCTCATATCTGCACTGTGTGTGTGTGATGGCTCATATCTGCACTGTGTGTGTGTGTGTAATGGCTCATATCTGCACTGTGTGTGTGTGTGTGTGATGGCTCATATCTGCACTGTGTGTGTGTGTGTGTGTGATGGCTCATATCTGCACTGTGTGTGTGTGTGTGATGGTTCATATCTGCACTGTGTGTGTGATGGCTCATATCTGCACTGTGTGTGTGATGGCTCATATCTGCACTGTGTGTGTGTGTGTGATGGCTCATATCTGCACTGTGTGTGTGTGTGTGATGGCTCATATCTGCACTGTGTGTGTGTGTGTGATGGCTCATATCTGCACTGTGTGTGTGTGTGTGATGGCTCATATCTGCACTGTGTGTGTGTGTGTGATGGCTCATATCTGCACTGTGTGTGTGTGTGTGATGGCTCATATCTGCACTGTGTGTGTGTGTGTGTGATGGCTCATATCTGCACTGTGTGTGTGTGATGGCTCATATCTGCACTGTGTGTGTGTGTGTGATGGCTCATATCTGCACTGTGTGTGTGTGTGTGATGGCTCATATCTGCACTGTGTGTGTGTGTGTGATGGCTCATATCTGCACTGTGTGTGTGTGTGTGTGATGGCTCATATCTGCACTGTGTGTGTGTGTGTGTGTGTGTGTGATGGCTCATATCTGCACTGTGTGTGTGTGTGTGATGGCTCATATCTGCACTGTGTGTGTGTGTGTGATGGCTCATATCTGCACTGTGTGTGATGGCTCATATCTGCACTGTGTGTGTGTGTGATGGCTCATATCTGCACTGTGTGTGTGTGTGATGGCTCATATCTGCACTGTGTGTGTGTGTGTGTGATGGCTCATATCTGCACTGTGTGTGATGGCTCATATCTGCACTGTGTGTGATGGCTCATATCTGCACTGTGTGTGTGTGATGGCTCATATCTGCACTGTGTGTGTGTGATGGCTCATATCTGCACTGTGTGTGTGTGATGGCTCATATCTGCACTGTGTGTGTGATGGCTCATATCTGCACTGTGTGTGATGGCTCATATCTGCACTGTGTGTGTGTGATGGCTCATATCTGCACTGTGTGTGTGATGGCTCATATCTGCACTGTGTGTGTGATGGCTCATATCTGCACTGTGTGTGTGATGGCTCATATCTGCACTGTGTGTGTGTGTGTGTGTGTGTGATGGCTCATATCTGCACTGTGTGTGTGATGGCTCATATCTGCACTGTGTGTGTGATGGCTCATATCTGCACTGTGTGTGATGGCTCATATCTGCACTGTGTGTGTGATGGCTCATATCTGCACTGTGTGTGTGATGGCTCATATCTGCACTGTGTGTGTGATGGCTCATATCTGCACTGTGTGTGTGATGGCTCATATCTGCACTGTGTGTGTGATGGCTCATATCTGCACTGTGTGTGTGTGATGGCTCATATCTGCACTGTGTGTGTGTGTGATGGCTCATATCTGCACTGTGTGTGTGTGTGATGGCTCATATCTGCACTGTGTGTGTGTGATGGCTCATATCTGCACTGTGTGTGTGATGGCTCATATCTGCACTGTGTGTGTGATGGCTCATATCTGCACTGTGTGTGTGATGGCTCATATCTGCACTGTGTGTGTGTGTGTGTGTGTGTGATGGCTCATATCTGCACTGTGTGTGTGTGATGGCTCATATCTGCACTCTGTGTGTGTGTGTGATGGTTCATATCTGCACTGTGTGTGCGTGTGATGGCTCATATCTGCACTGTGTGTGCGTGTGATGGCTCATATCTGCACTGTGTGTGCGTGTGATGGCTCATATCTGCACTGTGTGTGCGTGTGATGGCTCATATCTGCACTGTGTGTGTGTGTGTGTGATGGCTCATATCTGCACTGTGTGTGTGTGTGTGATGGCTCATATCTGCACTGTGTGTGTGTGTGTGATGGCTCATATCTGCACTGTGTGTGTGTGTGTGATGGCTCATATCTGCACTGTGTGTGTGTGTGTGATGGCTCATATCTGCACTGTGTGTGTGTGTGTGTGTGATGGCTCATATCTGCACTGTGTGTGTAATGGCTCATATCTGCACTGTGTGTGTGATGGCTCATATCTGCACTGTGTGTGTGTGTGTGATGGCTCATATCTGCACTGTGTGTGTGTGTGTGATGGCTCATATCTGCACTGTGTGTGTGTGTGTGATGGCTCATATCTGCACTGTGTGTGTGTGTGTGATGGCTCATATCTGCACTGTGTGTGTGTGTGTGATGGCTCATATCTGCACTGTGTGTGTGTGATGGCTCATATCTGCACTGTGTGTGTGTGATGGCTCATATCTGCACTGTGTGTGTGTGTGTGTGATGGCTCATATCTGCATTGTGTGTGTGTGTGTGTGATGGCTCATATCTGCACTCTGTGTGTGTGATGGCTCATATCTGCACTGTGTGTGTGTGTGTGATGGCTCATATCTGCAGTGTGTGTGTGTGTGATGGCTCATATCTGCACTGTGTGTGTGTGTGTGTGTGTGTGTGTGATGGCTCATATCTGCAGTGTGTGTGTGTGTGATGGCTCATATCTGCACTGTGTGTGTGTGTGATGGCTCATATCTGCACTGTGTGTGTGTGTGTGATGGCTCATATCTGCACTGTGTGTGTGTGTGATGGCTCATATCTGCACTGTGTGTGTGTGTGTGATGGCTCATATCTGCACTGTGTGTGTGTGTGATGGCTCATATCTGCACTGTGTGTGTGTGTGATGGCTCATATCTGCACTGTGTGTGTGTGTGTGATGGCTCATATCTGCAGTGTGTGTGTGTGATGGCTCATATCTGCACTGTGTGTGTGTGTGATGGCTCATATCTGCACCGTGTGTGTGATGGCTCATATCTGCACTGTGTGTGTGTGTGTGTGTGATGGCTCATATCTGCACTGTGTGTGTGTGTGATGGCTCATATCTGCACTGTGTGTGTGTGATGGCTCATATCTGCACTGTGTGTGTGATGGCTCATATCTGCACCGTGTGTGTGATGGCTCATATCTGCACCGTGTGTGTGATGGCTCATATCTGCACTGTGTGTGTGTGTGATGGTTCATATCTGCACTGTGTGTGTGTGTGATGGTTCATATCTGCACTGTGTGTGTGTGTGTGTGATGGCTCATATCTGCACTGTGTGTGTGTGTGTGTGTGTGATGGCTCATATCTGCACTCTGTGTGTGTGTGATGGCTCATATCTGCACTGTGTGTGTGTGATGGCTCATATCTGCACTGTGTGTGTGTGTGATGGTTCATATCTGCACTCTGTGTGTGTGATGGCTCATATCTGCACTGTGTGTGTGTGATGGCTCATATCTGCACTGTGTGTGATGGTTCATATCTGCACTCTGTGTGTGTGATGGCTCATATCTGCACTGTGTGTGTGTGATGGCTCATATCTGCACTGTGTGTGTGTGATGGCTCATATCTGCACTGTGTGTGTGTGTGTGTGTGCGATGGCTCATATCTGCACTGTGTGTGTGTGTGTGATGGCTCATATCTGCACTGTGTGTGTGCGATGGCTCATATCTGCACTGTGTGTGTGTGTGATGGCTCATATCTGCACTGTGTGTGTGTGTGATGGCTCATATCTGCACTGTGTGTGTGTGTGATGGCTCATATCTGCACTGTGTGTGTGTGTGTGCGATGGCTCATATCTGCACTGTGTGTGTGTGTGTGATGGCTCATATCTGCACTGTGTGTGTGTGTGTGATGGCTCATATCTGCACTGTGTGTGTGTGATGGCTCATATCTGCACTGTGTGTGTGTGTGTGTGCGATGGCTCATATCTGCACTGTGTGTGTGTGTGATGGCTCATATCTGCACTGTGTGTGTGTGTGATGGCTCATATCTGCACTGTGTGTGTGTGATGGCTCATATCTGCACTGTGTGTGTGTGATGGCTCATATCTGCACTGTGTGTGTGTGTGATGGCTCATATCTGCACTGTGTGTGTGTGTGTGTGTGTGCGATGGCTCATATCTGCACTGTGTGTGTGATGGCTCATATCTGCACTGTGTGTGTGATGGCTCATATCTGCACTGTGTGTGTGTGTGATGGCTCATATCTGCACTGTGTGTGTGTGTGATGGCTCATATCTGCACTGTGTGTGTGTGTGTGATGGCTCATATCTGCACTGTGTGTGTGATGGCTCATATCTGCACTGTGTGTGTGTGTGTGATGGCTCATATCTGCACTGTGTGTGTGTGTGTGATGGCTCATATCTGCACTGTGTGTGTGTGTGTGTGTGTGATGGCTCATATCTGCACTGTGTGTGTGTGATGGCTCATATCTGCACTGTGTGTGTGATGGCTCATATCTGCACTGTGTGTGTGTGTGTGTGATGGCTCATATCTGCACTGTGTGTGTGTGATGGCTCATATCTGCACTGTGTGTGTGTGTGTAATGGCTCATATCTGCACTGTGTGTGTGTGTGTGTGATGGCTCATATCTGCACTGTGTGTGTGTGTGTGATGGCTCATATCTGCACTGTGTGTGTGTGTGATGGTTCATATCTGCACTGTGTGTGTGTGTGATGGTTCATATCTGCACTGTGTGTGTGATGGCTCATATCTGCACTGTGTGTGTGATGGCTCATATCTGCACTGTGTGTGTGATGGTTCATATCTGCACTGTGTGTGTGTGTGATGGTTCATATCTGCACTGTGTGTGTGTGTGATGGCTCATATCTGCACTGTGTGTGTGTGTGTGTGATGGCTCATATCTGCACTGTGTGTGTGTGTGTGATGGCTCATATCTGCACTGTGTGTGTGTGTGTGATGGCTCATATCTGCACTGTGTGTGTGTGTGTGTGATGGCTCATATCTGCACTGTGTGTGTGTGTGTGTGATGGCTCATATCTGCACTGTGTGTGTGTGTGTGATGGCTCATATCTGCACTGTGTGTGTGTGTGTGTGATGGCTCATATCTGCACTGTGTGTGTGTGTGTGTGATGGCTCATATCTGCACTGTGTGTGTGTGTGTGTGATGGCTCATATCTGCACTGTGTGTGTGTGTGTGTGATGG
This sequence comes from Bombina bombina, assembly GCF_027579735.1. NCBI lineage: Eukaryota > Metazoa > Chordata > Amphibia > Anura > Bombinatoridae > Bombina > Bombina bombina. The sequence continues at coordinate 1,557,316,711 of NC_069499.1, read as the reverse complement.
CTCATATCTGCACTGTGTGTGTGTGTGTGTGATGGCTCATATCTGCACTGTGTGTGTGTGTGTGATGGCTCATATCTGCACTGTGTGTGTGTGTGTGATGGCTCATATCTGCACTGTGTGTGTGTGTGTGATGGCTCATATCTGCACTGTGTGTGTGTGATGGCTCATATCTGCACTGTGTGTGTGTGATGGCTCATATCTGCACTGTGTGTGTGTGATGGCTCATATCTGCACTGTGCGTGTGTGATGGCTCATATCTGCACTGTGTGTGTGTGTGTGATGGCTCATATCTGCACTGTGTGTGTGTGTGTGATGGCTCATATCTGCATTGTGTGTGTGTGTGTGATGGCTCATATCTGCACTCTGTGTGTGTGATGGCTCATATCTGCACTGTGTGTGTGTGTGTGTGATGGCTCATATCTGCAGTGTGTGTGTGTGTGTGATGGCTCATATCTGCACTGTGTGTGTGTGTGATGGCTCATATCTGCACTGTGTGTGTGTGTGATGGCTCATATCTGCACTGTGTGTGTGTGTGATGGCTCATATCTGCACTGTGTGTGTGTGTGTGATGGCTCATATCTGCACTGTGTGTGTGTGTGATGGCTCATATCTGCACTGTGTGTGTGTGATGGCTCATATCTGCACTGTGTGTGTGTGATGGCTCATATCTGCACTGTGTGTGTGTGATGGCTCATATCTGCACTGTGTGTGTGTGATGGCTCATATCTGCACCGTGTGTGTGATGGCTCATATCTGCACTGTGTGTGTGTGTGTGTGATGGCTCATATCTGCACTGTGTGTGTGATGGCTCATATCTGCACTGTGTGTGTGTGATGGCTCATATCTGCACTGTGTGTGTGATGGCTCATATCTGCACTGTGTGTGTGATGGCTCATATCTGCACTGTGTGTGTGTGATGGCTCATATCTGCACTGTGTGTGTGTGATGGTTCATATCTGCACTCTGTGTGTGTGTGTGATGGCTCATATCTGCACTGTGTGTGCGTGTGATGGCTCATATCTGCACTGTGTGTGCGTGTGATGGCTCATATCTGCACTGTGTGTGTGTGCGTGTGATGGCTCATATCTGCACTGTGTGTGTGTGTGTGTGATGGCTCATATCTGCACTGTGTGTGTGTGTGTGATGGCTCATATCTGCACTGTGTGTGTGTGTGTGATGGCTCATATCTGCACTGTGTGTGTGTGTGTGATGGCTCATATCTGCACTGTGTGTGTGTGTGTGATGGCTCATATCTGCACTGTGTGTGTGTGATGGCTCATATCTGCACTGTGTGTGTGTGATGGCTCATATCTGCACTGTGTGTGTGTGTGTGTGATGGCTCATATCTGCACTGTGTGTGTGTGATGGCTCATATCTGCACTGTGTGTGTGATGGCTCATATCTGCACTGTGTGTGTGTGTGTGATGGCTCATATCTGCATTGTGTGTGTGTGTGTGATGGCTCATATCTGCACTCTGTGTGTGTGATGGCTCATATCTGCACTGTGTGTGTGTGTGTGATGGCTCATATCTGCACTGTGTGTGTGTGTGTGTGTGATGGCTCATATCTGCAGTGTGTGTGTGTGTGATGGCTCATATCTGCACTGTGTGTGTGTGTGTCTGTGTGATGGCTCATATCTGCAGTGTGTGTGTGTGTGTGATGGCTCATATCTGCAGTGTGTGTGTGTGTGTGATGGCTCATATCTGCACTGTGTGTGTGTGTGTGATGGCTCATATCTGCACTGTGTGTGTGTGTGTGATGGCTCATATCTGCACTGTGTGTGTGTGTGTGATGGCTCATATCTGCACTGTGTGTGTGTGATGGCTCATATCTGCACTGTGTGTGTGTGATGGCTCATATCTGCACTGTGTGTGTGTGTGTGATGGCTCATATCTGCACTGTGTGTGTGTGTGTGATGGCTCATATCTGCACTGTGTGTGTGTGATGGCTCATATCTGCACTGTGTGTGTGTGTGTGTGTGATGGCTCATATCTGCACTGTGTGTGTGTGTGTGATGGCTCATATCTGCATTGTGTGTGTGTGTGTGTGATGGCTCATATCTGCACTCTGTGTGTGTGATGGCTCATATCTGCACTGTGTGTGTGTGTGTGATGGCTCATATCTGCACTGTGTGTGTGTGTGTGTGTGTGTGATGGCTCATATCTGCAGTGTGTGTGTGTGTGATGGCTCATATCTGCACTGTGTGTGTGTGTGTGTGTGTGATGGCTCATATCTGCAGTGTGTGTGTTGGCTCATATCTGCACTGTGTGTGTGTGTGATGGCTCATATCTGCACTGTGTGTGTGTGTGTGTGTGATGGCTCATATCTGCACTGTGTGTGTGTGTGTGATGGCTCATATCTGCACTGTGTGTGTGTGTGATGGCTCATATCTGCACTGTGTGTGTGTGTGATGGCTCATATCTGCACTGTGTGTGTGTGTGATGGCTCATATCTGCACTGTGTGTGTGTGTGTGATGGCTCATATCTGCACTGTGTGTGTGTGTGTGTGATGGCTCATATCTGCACTGTGTGTGTGTGATGGCTCATATCTGCACCGTGTGTGTGATGGCTCATATCTGCACTGTGTGTGTGTGTGATGGTTCATATCTGCACTGTGTGTGTGTGTGATGGTTCATATCTGCACTGTGTGTGTGTGTGTGTGATGGCTCATATCTGCACTGTGTGTGTGTGTGTGTGTGTGTGATGGCTCATATCTGCACTCTGTGTGTGTGTGATGGCTCATATCTGCACTGTGTGTGTGTGTGTGTGTGATGGCTCATATCTGCACTGTGTGTGTGTGATGGCTCATATCTGCACTCTGTGTGTGTGTGTGATGGCTCATATCTGCACTCTGTGTGTGTGTGTGATGGCTCATATCTGCACTGTGTGTGTGTGTGATGGCTCATATCTGCACTCTGTGTGTGTGTGTGTGATGGCTCATATCTGCACTCTGTGTGTGTGTGTGTGATGGCTCATATCTGCACTGTGTGTGTGTGTGTGTGATGGCTCATATCTGCACTCTGTGTGTGTGTGTGTGATGGCTCATATCTGCACTGTGTGTGTGTGATGGCTCATATCTGCACTCTGTGTGTGTGTGTGATGTCTCATATCTGCACTGTGTGTGTGTGTGATGGCTCATATCTGCACTGTGTGTGTGTGTGATGGCTCATATCTGCACTCTGTGTGTGTGTGATGGCTCATATCTGCACTCTGTGTGTGTGTGATGGCTCATATCTGCACTCTGTGTGTGTGTGATGGCTCATATCTGCACTCGTGTGTGTGTGTGATGGCTCATATCTGCACTGTGTGTGTGTGTGATGGCTCATATCTGCACTGTGTGTGTGTGATGGCTCATATCTGCACTGTGTGTGTGTGTGATGGCTCATATCTGCACTGTGATGTGTGTGTGTGATGGCTCATATCTGCACTGTGTGTGTGTGATGGCTCATATCTGCACTGTGTGTGTGTGTGATGGTCTCATATCTCCTCTGTGTGTGTGTGTGATGGCTCATATCTGCACTGTGTGTGTGTGTGATGGCTTCATATCTGCACTCAGTGTGTGTGTGATGGCTCATATCTGCCACTGCTGTGTGTGTGATGGCTCATATCTGCACTGTGTGTGTGTGTGTGACTGGCTCATATCTGCACTCGTGTGTGTGTGATGGCTCATATCTGCACTGTGTGTGTGTGTGATGGCTCATATCTGACTGTGTGTGTTTGTGATGGCTCATATCTGCCACTGTGTGTGTGTGTGATGGCTCATATCTGCACTGTGTGTGTGTGTGTGATGGTCATATCTGCACTGTGTGTGTGTGATGGCTCAATCTGCACATGTGTGTGTGTGTGTGATGGCTCATATCTGCACTGTGTGTGTGTGTGATGGCTCATATCTGCACTGTGTGTGTGTGTGATGGCTCATATCTGCACTGTGTGTGTGTGATGGCTCATATCTGCACTGTGTGTGTGTGTGTGTGTGTGTGATGGCTCATATCTGCACTGTGTGTGTGTGTGATGGCTCATATCTGCACTGTGTGTGTGTGTGTGATGGCTCATATCTGCACTGTGTGTGTGTGATGGCTCATATCTGCACTGTGTGTGTGTGTGATGGCTCATATCTGCACTGTGTGTGTGTGTGATGGCTCATATCTGCACTGTGTGTGTGTGTGATGGCTCATATCTGCACTGTGTGTGTGTGTGTGATGGCTCATATCTGCACTGTGTGTGTGTGTGTGATGGCTCATATCTGCACTGTGTGTGTGTGTGTGATGGCTCATATCTGCACTGTGTGTGTGTGTGTGATGGCTCATATCTGCACTGTGTGTGTGTGTGTGATGGCTCATATCTGCACTGTGTGTGTGTGTGTGATGGCTCATATCTGCATGTGTGTGTGTGTGTGATGGCTCATATCTGCACTGTGTGTGTGTGTGTGATGGCTCATATCTGCACTGTGTGTGTGTGTGATGGCTCATATCTGCACTGCTGTGGTGTGTGTGTGATGGCTCATATCTGCACTGTGTGTGTGTGTGTGATGGCTCATATCTGCACTGTGTGTGTGTGTGTGTGTGATGGCTCATATCTGCACTGTGTGTGTGTGTGATGGCTCATATCTGCACTGTGTGTGTGTGTGATGGCTCATATCTGCACCTGTGTGTGTGTGATGGCTCATATCTGCACTGTGTGTGTGTGTGATGGCTCATATCTGCACTGTGTGTGTGATGGCTCATATCTGCACTGTGTGTGGTGTGTGTGATGGCTCATATCTGCACTGTGTGTGTGGTGTGTGATGGCTCATATCTGCACTGTGTGTGTGTGTGATGGCTCAGATCTGCACTGTGTGTGTGTTGTGATGGCTCATATCTGCACTGTGTGTGTGTGATGGCTCATATCTGCACTGTGTGTGTGTGTGATGGCTCATATCTGCACGTGTGTGTGTGTGTGATGGCTCATATCTGCACTGTGTGTGTGATGGCTCATATCTGCACTGTGTGTGTGTGTGATGGCTCATATCTGCACTGTGTGTGTGTGATGGCTCATATCTGCACCTGTGTGTGTGTGTGATGGTTCATATCTGCACTGTGTGTGTGTGTGATGGTCTCATATCTGCACTGTGTGTGTGTGATGGCTCATATCTGCACTGTGTGTGTGTGTGATGGCTCATATCTGCACTGTGTGTGTGTGATGGCTTCATATCTGCACTGTGTGTGGTGTGTGATGGCTTCATATCTGCACTGTGTGTGTGTGATGGCTCATATCTGCACGGTGTGTGTGTGATGGTTCATATCTGCACTGTGTGTGTGTGATGGCTCATATCTGCACTGTGTGTGTTGATGGCTCATATCTGCACTGTGTGTGTGTGTGATGGCTCATATCTGCACTGTGTGTGTGTGTGATGGCTCATATCTGCACTGTGTGTGTGTGATGGCTCATATCTGCACTGTGTGTGTGTGATGGCTCATATCTGCACTGTGTGTGTGTGATGGCTCATATCTGCACTGTGTGTGTGTGATGGCTCATATCTGCACTGTGTGTGTGTGTGATGGCTCATATCTGCACTGTGTGTGTGTGATGGCTCATATCTGCACTGTGTGTGTGTGATGGCTCATATCTGCACTGTGTGTGTGTGTGATGGCTCATATCTGCACTGTGTGTGTGTGATGGCTCATATCTGCACTGTGTGTGTGTGATGGCTCATATCTGCACTGTGTGTGTGTGATGGCTCATATCTGCACTGTGTGTGTGTGATGGCTCATATCTGCACTGTGTGTGTGTGTGATGGCTCATATCTGCACTGTGTGTGTGTGTGATGGCTCATATCTGCACCTGTGTGTGTGTGTGATGGCTCATATCTGCACTGTGTGTGTGTGTGATGGCTCATATCTGCACTGTGTGTGTGTGTGATGGCTCATATCTGCACTGTGTGTGTGTGTGATGGCTCATATCTGCACTGTGTGTGTGTGTGATGGCTCATATCTGCACTGTGTGTGTGTGTGTGATGGCTCATATCTGCACTGTGTGTGTGTGTGTGATGGCTCATATCTGCACTGTGTGTGTGTGATGGCTCATATCTGCACTGTGTGTGTTGTGTGTGTGATGGCTCATATCTGCACTGTGTGTGTGTGTGTGTGATGGCTCATATCTGCACTGTGTGTGTGTGTGTGAATGGCTCATATCTGCACTGTGTGTGTGTGATGGCTCATATCTGCCACTGTGTGTGTGTGATGGCTCATATCTGCACTGTGTGTGTGTGTGTGATGGCTCATATCTGCACTGTGTGTGTGTGTGTGTGATGGCTCATATCTGCACTGTGTGGGTGATGGCTCATATCTGCACTGTGTGTGTGTGTGATGCTCATATCTGCACTCTGTGTGTGTGTGTGATGGCTCATATCTGCACTGTGTGTGTGTGATGGCTCATATCTGCACTGTGTGTGTGTGTGATGGCTCATATCTGCACTGTGTGTGTGTGATGGCTCATATCTGCACTGTGTGTGTGTGTGTGATGGCTCATATCTGCACTGTGTGTGTGTGTGTGTGATGGCTCATATCTGGCGTCTGTGTGTGTGTGTGATGGCTCATATCTGCACTGTGTGTGTGTGATGGCTCATATCTGCACTGTGTGTGTGTGTGATGGCTCATATCTGCACTGGGTGTGTGTGGTGATGGCTCATATCTGCACTTGTGTGTGTGTGATGGCTCATATCTGCACCTGTGTGTGTGTGTGATGGCTCATATCTGCACTGTGTGTGTGTGTGATGGCTCATATCTGCACTGTGTGTGTGTGTGTGTGATGCTCATATCTGCACTGTGTGTGTGTGTGATGGCTCATATCTGCACTGTGTGTGTTGTGATGGTCATATCCTGCACCGGTGTGTGAGTGATGGCTCATATCTGCACTGTGTTGTGTGTGTGAGTGGCTCAATCTGCACTGTGTGTGTGTGTGATGGCTCATATCTGCACTGTGTGTGTGTGTGATGGTTCATATCTGCACGTGTTGTGTGTGATGGCTCATATCTGCACTGTGTGTGTGTGTGATGGGCTCATATCTGCACTGGTGTGTGATGGCTATATCTGCACGTGTGTGTGTGCTGGTCATATCTGCACTGTGTGTGTGTGTGATGGCTCATATCTGCACTGTTGTGTGTGTGTGATGGCTCATATCTGCACTGTGTGTGTTGTGTGTGATGGCTCATATCTGCACTGTGTGTGTGTGTGTGATGGTTCATATCTGCACTGTGTGTGTGTGTGATGGCTCCCATATCTGCACTGCTGTGTGTGTGTGTGATGGGCTCTTATCTGCACTGTGTGTGTGTGTGTGATGGCTCATATCTGCACTGTGTGTGTGTGTGATGGCTCATATCTGCACTGTGTGTGTGTGTGATGGCTCATATCTGCACTGTGTGTGTGTGTGTGTGCTGGCTCATATCTGCACTGTGTGTGTGTGTGTGATGGTTCATATCTGCACTGTGTGTGTGTGTGTGATGGCTCATATCTGCACTGTGTGTGTGTGTGATGGCTCATATCTGCACTGTGTGTGTGTGTGTGATGGCTCATATCTGCACTGTGTGGTGTGTGTGTGTGCTGCTCATATCTGCACTGTGTGTGTGTGTGATGGCTCATATCTGCACTGTGTGTGTGTGTGTGATGGCTCATATCTGCACTGTGTGTGTGTGTGTGATGGCTCATATCTGCACTGTGTGTGTGTGTGTGATGGCTCATATCTGCACTGTGTGTGTGTGTGATGGCTCATATCTGCACTGTGTGTGTGTGTGTGTGATGGCTCATATCTGCACTGTGTGTGTGGTGTGATGGCTCATATCTGCACTGTGTGTGTGTGATGGCTCATATCTGCACTGTGTGTGTGTGTGATGGCTCATATCTGCACTGTGTGTGTGTGTGATGGCTCATATCTGCACTGTGTGTGTGTGTGATGGCTCATATCTGCACTGTGTGTGTGGTTGATGGCTCATATCTGCACTGTGGGTGTGTGGATGGCTCATATCTGCACGTGTGTGTGTGTGATGGGCTCATATCTGCACTGTGTGTGTGGGTGAGTGGCTCTTTCTGCACTGTGTGTGTGTGATGCTCATATCTGCACTGTGTGTGTGTGATGGCTCATATCTGCACTGTGTGTGTGTGTGTGATGGCTCATATCTGCACTGTGTGTGGTGTGATGCTCATATCTGCACTGTGTGTGTGTGTGATGGCTCATATCTGCACGTGTGTGTGTGATGGCTCATATCTGCACTGTGTGTGGTGATGGCTCATATCTGCACTGTGTGTGTGTGATGGCTCATATCTGCACTGTGTGTGCTGATGGCTCATATCTGCACTGTGTGTGTGTGTGTGATGGCTCATATCTGCACTGTGTGTGTGTGTGATGGCTCATATCTGCACTGGTGTGTGGTGTGATGGCTCATATCTGCACTGTGTGTGTGTGCGTGTGATGGCTATATCTGCACTGTGTGTGTGTGTGTGATGGCTCATATCTGCACTGTGGTGTGTGTGTGATGGCTCATATCTGCACTGTGTGTGTGTGTGTGTGATGGCTCATATCTGCATGTGTGTGTGTGTGTGATGGCTCATATCTGCACTGTGTGTGTGTGATGTCTCATATCTGCACTGTGTGTGTGTGATGGCTCATATCTGCACTGTGTGTGTGTGTGTGTGTGTGTGTGTGATGGCTCATATCTGCACTGTGTGTGTGTGATGGCTCATATCTGCACTGTGTGTGTGTGATGGCTCATATCTGCACTGTGTGTGTGTGTGTGATGGCTCATATCTGCATTGTGTGTGTGTGTGTGATGGCTCATATCTGCACTGTGTGTGTGTGTGTGATGGCTCATATCTGCACTGTGTGTGTGTGTGTGTGTGATGGCTCATATCTGCACTGTGTGTGTGTGATGGCTCATATCTGCACTGTGTGTGTGTGTGATGGCTCATATCTGCACTGTGTGTGTGTGTGTGTGATGGCTCATATCTGCACTGTGTGTGTGTGTGTGATGGCTCATATCTGCACTGTGTGTGTGGTGATGGCTCATATCTGCACTGTGTGTGTGTGTGTGGTGATGGCTCATATCTGCACTGTGTGTGTGTGTGTGATGGCTCATATCTGCACTGTGTGTGTGTGTGTGTGATGGCTCATATCTGCACTGTGTGTGTGTGTGTGTATGGCTCATATCTGCACTGTGTGTGTGTGATGGCTCATATCTGCACTGTGTGTGTGTGTGTGATGGCTCATATCTGCACTGTGTGTGTGTGTGTGATGGCTCATATCTGCACTGTGTGTGATGGCTCATATCTGCACTGTGTGTGTGTGTGATGGCTCATATTGCACTGTGTGTGTGTGTGTGATGGCTCATATCTGCACTGTGTGTGTGTGTGTGTGATGCTCATATCTGCACTCTGTGTGTGTGATGGCTCTATCTGCACTGTGTGTGTGTGTGTGATGGCTCATATCTGCATGTGTGTGGTGTGTGTGTGTGTGATGGCTCATATCTGCAGTGGTTGTGTGTGTGATGGCTCATATCTGCACTGTGTGTGTGTGTGTGTGTGTGATGGCTCATATCTGCAGTGTGTGTGTTGGCTCATATCTGCACTGTGTGTGTGTGTGATGGCTCATATCTGCACTGTGTGTGTGTGTGTGTGTGATGGCTCATATCTGCACTGTGTGTGTGTGATGGCTCATATCTGCACTGTGTGTGTGTGATGGCTCATATCTGCACTGTGTGTGTGTGTGTGATGGCTCATATCTGCACTGTGTGTGTGTGTGATGGCTCATATCTGCACTGGTGTGTGTGTGTGTGTGATGGCTCATATCTGCACTGTGTGTGTGTGTGTGTGATGGCTCATATCTGCACTGTGTGTGTGTGATGGCTCATATCTGCACGTGTGTGTGATGGCTCATATCTGCACTGTGTGTGTGTGTGATGGTTATGCACTGTGTGTGTGTGTGTGATGGCTCATATCTGCATGTGTGTGTGTGTGTGTGATGGCTCATATCTGCATGGTGTGTGTGTGTGTGTGTGTGATGGCTCATATCTGCACTCTGTGTGTGTGTGATGGCTCATATCTGCACTGTGTTGTGTGTGTGTGTGATGGCTCATATCTGCACTGTGTGTGTGTGATGGCTCATATCTGCTCTGTGTGTGTGTGATGGCTCATATCTGCACTCTGTGTGTGTGTGTGATGGCTCATATCTGCACTGTGTGTGTGTGTGATGGCTCATATCTGCACTCTGTGTGTGTGTGTGGGTCATATCTGCACTGTGTGTGTGTGTGTGATGGCTCTTATCTGCACTGTGTGTGTG